>NC_143485.1:60069226-60369226 GCF_027475165.1 Benincasa hispida
GTCCCACTGAGCTTGGGCTCTTACATGGGTTCTCTTAAGCTCCTCATGCCTAAGCATACCAAGCTTACACTTCTCTAAGCTCGGGCTCTCCTCGTGCCTAAGCTCAAAGCTCCCGTAGACTCCTCATGCCTTGACTTTCTCTTTCTTGAGCCTTCTAGGCTCAGGCTCCTCATAGGCTCTTCATGCCTAGACTTTCTCTCTCTAGGCTTAAGCTCCCAGGCTCCTTATGCCTAGGCCACTCTATTATAGATCCTACTAAGCAGGCTAAATTTTCTCGATAACAATTGTAATTATACTATTATAGGTTTTTTTCTAAAATTTTAAATTCAACGAATGTGAGAGTCTGTTCAAATCATTGATTTTTTTTTTCCCAATAATCCCATAATCATTTTTTGTTGTTAATTTCGACCAGCCTTAACCAGTTAAACTATAAACAAATTGGCATAGAAAAAAATTATATTTATTTTTTTTGAAAAAATTAGATTAATATATTTAATGTCATATTTTGATTTTTGAGAGAGTACCATATGAGATACGTGAGGAGAGAGAAGTTCCTACTCATACAGTTCTTTCTTTTTTTTTAGAGGGTGTTTATGGAAACAACCCACTCCGCAGTTGCATTTATATTGTTGTTTCATTTGATCCTTATAATGTATACAGTACATATATATAAATTTGACGTTTTTTTTTTTTTTTTATAAAATATGATTTTATTTTTGGCCTTTCCCTCCGGAAAAAAGAAGGGGGAAAATGGCATTTTCCCCTTTCTTTCCTATGAAGCAAAGTGGTTCGATAATTATGGTATGGTTCCTTAACTTTGTCATGTAATTAATGTCCAAGTAATTGATCTATTTAATTAATATATTTATTTGTTTATATTTTTTTTAATCTTTTTCTTGAATTTGAAAACACAAATTTTAAAAACTATCATACATACATCTTTGGCATTTTTTTCTTTCAAGAAAGTTGTCAAAGATATCTCTTTAACGATTATTTCGTTACATATATTCATACAAAGAGCGGTATATACATAGTTCATTCATTTACAATTATCTATGTTTAAAATACTTTATTTAATCTTTTGATATTTTCTTGAAAGAAAAAGATATCAATTTTTTTTTAATACAGTATAAATTTGATAAAGAGTCATATTATAATAAAGAAAAAATTACACGAACCATCCCTAAACTATGGGATTTGTTACAATCACACCCCTAAATTTTGTATTTGATCAACTAATCCCTTCTAGTTTATTAAGTATTGTAATCAGGTCCGTGTTAGTTGATGTTCAATTAAAAAGGGCAAACTTGTCCATTTATAGTGTAGGAGAGAGCTCTCACCGTTGACAAATCTTGAGTCATTGACGAGCTTTGGTGGGAGTAAACTAAAAAAAACAACATAAGAAATCCCCTTCAATTAAAACCCAAGGGAAAAAACAGAAAAACGCATTGACGGAAAAAAAAACGATTTGGGGTTAACTTTAAGAAGCCAAAGTAATGTTTATAGCGTCTTCTTCTCCAAAGTTTTTGAAATCATGAAGACCCAAAATTGATGAAAACAAAACCTTCTTCACTTTTCTTTATATATTTTCTTCATTAGTTAGGTTTTTTCGGTCTTTTCAGTAAGTTGAGCATACCCAGATATTAAAATTTTAATTTTTATCATTTTTCTGGTAAGAAATTTTTCTTACGGTTTCCGTTTATTTACTTTGTTTTTTCAGATGATTTCAAAAAAGTTCGTCGAAGATGATGGTAAGCTTTTGTCAAGTTCCATAAGTCTAAAGCTTTTCGATGGAATGAAAAGTGAGTTTAACGACGGATGTTATGGTTCATCTTCTTCGTGTATCCTCTCTTTGAACCTTGATTTTAAAGGTTAATGGAAATACATTTTGCCACGGCCTACGATAAATCAAGACCTATGAACCACAAATACTTTAATCTTTTTCAATCTAAAACTAGGCAACCTATTTTTTTATAAATAAGAGAAAATGTATCTTCGATGTATCAATATTCTCATTTTTTATAAATATATATTAAAATAATATATAAAAAATGACGTAACTTTTAACGGATCCGTATCCGAATCGTCGTATTCAATCGTATCCATATAATATAACTGTACATATGCTTCATAATTCAAGACTAACCGTGGTCAGAGGTCTCTGCGCTTCTTTTCACCATTAATTTTCTTTTTACACCAAGATTTGTGAATGGACAAATTTGTCCTTTTATAATTGAATATCAACTAATCGAAGGGCATGATTGCAATACTTAATAAACTAGAAGGAGTTAATTGATCAAATTCAAAGTTTAAGGGTGTGATTGTAACAAACCCCATAACTAAGGGTGGGTTGTGCAATTTTCCTTAAGAAATAAATTTTATTGCCTATTTCATGTTTTCGTTTTATATGTATATATATGTTATGTAGCAATAACAAATACTATGATAGTCATGACTTTTTCGAGAAAATAATTGAGACTCGTTTGATAATCACTTTGTTTTTTATTTTATTTTTTTAAATTAAGTATATGAACACTACTTTCACCTTCAAATTTATTTATTTATTATCTACTTTTCACTAACCATTTAAAAAATAAAGTCAAATTTTGAGAATTAAAAAAAATAACTTTAAAAAAGTTATTTTGGTTTTTTAAAATTTAGGTAAGAAAAGAATTCTGACATTATAGAATATGCAAATTATTGTAAAAAATGTTAATGAAATAAACTTAATTTAAAAAAAAAAAAAAAAAAACAAATGGTTATCAAACGTAGCACTTTTAAGTACTCAATTTATCGATTTTGTTAATAGGAAAACCAAAAGCTTAGATCTCATTCAATAACCATCTGATTTTTAATTTTTGAAGATTAAGCATATAAATTTCTTGATTCTTATCTACCTTTTTATTAATATTTTAAAAAATTAAACCAAATTTTAAAAACTAAAAAAATAGTTCGTTAAAAATACATCTCTCGTATTTAAATAAAATAAAAATAAAATGATTATTAAATAGTACATTAGCGCGTGGGTATAGATATATAAAGAGTTTAGTATTAATATCACATGGATTTGCAACATTAATTGCAGTATGGTAGTGGTAGGAAGAACAATTAATAGGGTTTGTTTCTCCGTTTCACAGTCCCATTATAGTGGCTTAACCCACACCAAACCTCCTCCCTCCTTCAATCTATATACCTATATTTTTCTTTTCCTATTAAATTTCCTTTTGGGCTGCCTTTTTTCACTCATTAATTTTATTATCATTATTTTAGACTTCCTCAAATATATTGAATAAACTATGTGCATTATATTACTAAAAGAACACAGAAATAATGCGTTGAGTAATATCAAAACTTTGTATCCCTTTGTGCAATCAAGTGAATTATTGATCCAAACTTATTGCTCCAACTATCTATGGATAATAAATTATTGATTTTTCTTTTTATTTTCTGCATTCTGAAATGTGTCAGAAGGTAAGGAGATCCATTTTCCGAACTATATTTCTACTAGGGAAATTAAAAGACATTAATTTAGAAAAAAATATATATAGATTCAACCTTTGGATATATTTTTTAAAATGTCTCGAATAACTTTAACCTTTTCATAATTAGGTATTTTTATTGTTGATTTAAATTTTTTGTATTTGACGGATTTGAAAAGCAGCATACAAGAAAGTCTTTTTGGTTGGAATATTTCAAACACGTCACATCTCTTTTTCATATTTTATTTTTTGTTTGAAAAATTACAAAACCATCAGATTTTTTGTTATGTATATATACAATTTTTTAAATAAATAAAAATTCCGTCGTACATGTTTTTGCTTTTTCATTTTTCCTTTTTCAGAAAAGTTTGGCATCATCTTTTCGAAAAATGAACAAAAATATTTATAAATATAATAAAATTTTACTGTCTATCGCGATCTATCATGGTTTACGCAAATAGATGGTGATATTTTATATTATTTATAAATATTTTCAGCAGTTTTTTTTTTAGATTTATTGTTTTTACACATCATTTTCTTTTCAGATTTTTTTTAAACCATAAATTGCAAGGATTTTTTTCTTTTTAATTTTAAATTTCGAAATGAAAGTTATTTTATTACTTTTCAGTATTTTTAGCAATACCAATACCAAAGATTGCAATATTAGATGGATATTATAGTAATTGATCTATGATATAAAAATTCATAATTATTTCATGCCAAATATATTTGTAAAATATTGGATTTTTTTTTTTAAAAAAAAAAAGGGATAATAAAATTATTGAGAACAAGCATTAAATTGCTAATTATGAGCCATGAGTTTGATTTGTACACATAAAGCAGAATCATATTATGAAATGATTTGACAGTTGAACCAAATCTCTTACACAGCAACAGGCAAAACAATATTGTTCAGAATACAGACGGAGGATAGAATTATGTCACATAAAACAAGAACCAATAAGACGCAGAACGAAGAAAAAGAAGGAAAGATAGCGTAAAGTAAAGTATCTATTTGAGAGTCAATGCCCGAACCATACAAAGTTTGCAACATTGGTGTGAAATGAATGGCTTAGAAAAAAAGTGTGGAAACACATATGGTGCGTTCTTGACTCTCTCAGTGGACTCTGGAGCTGAGATAATGAACATGAAGAGCTCCTCCCCAAACCCCCAAAACTAAACTAAACAAAACCAATTAATAATGATAACAACAACAATATTGGCTGTAAAATGGGAGTGGGATGGCAGCAACTTTGCTTTGGCAGCAGCAGTAAATAATGGTTCAGCACATTCAAAGCCACCAACTAACCCTCAGATTCAATTTCGCCACCACAAACACTCCCACATCTCATCAATGTATTAATGTTATGTGAGATCCAAACAGTTGTGGAGTAGAGCTCCAAAAACCAAAACAAAAAAGAAAAAGAGAAAAAAAAAAAAGTGAAAATAGTGTTGAATTGGATGTAACCTTCTCTTCCCTTCCTCCTCTCCTCAGGAACTATGACAATTTAAGGCTGTCTTGATTTGGTGGACAGTGGTGCTGATAAGGTTATTAACTGTTGTCACTGACTCCAAGTTCAGCTTCCCAGAAGGCAAGTTGCTCACTAGTATCTGAAATGCAACCGTCACCAGCGAGCCCCCTGACCTGTTATGCACGTCTGAGCTGCTCGATGCACCCTCTCCTTGGTCCCGTCGACCATCTGGTAAAATTGTAAATCCTGAGGGTAGTAAAGGAATACTTGATGGGTCCTCCCCACTCATTGCAACATTCATGGCCGGTAGATCCACAGGGCAGTACACAACAAGTGACCCTGATGAGTCTATGCAACTCTCTTGGAGAATCAACATGTTGTTCTGACTTGTATTGAAAGCCTTTTCAAAACAAGAAAAAAGAAAAAAAATGTATACAATACATAAATACAATCTCCAATTACTCCATCATTAAACTTCCTAGTAAAGAATTCGAAGAAAACAACACAAGAATCTCACTCTGAGAACAGATATGCAATTCCCTGGATGGGATCCGTTGGATATATGAGCAACCTCTTGAACTGGATTGCCATCTGAGAGAACATCCCACTGGTGCAGCATTAAACTTACACAGTTAATGAACCCATTGTTATCATAAAGTGTTTGACCAGTCTGAAATTTTGAATTACAAATACCTGGGATCTGGTTCTGTCGTTCTTAAAGAAGTTAAAGATGGTTTGAGGGGAAACTGGTAGCCAAATGGTTGTAGCTGCACTAAGAACCACACCATTAGGTTGGCCAGAATCTGTGCTTTTATGCACCGTGACACGAACACCAACCTCATTCATCCCAGAAAGGGTGGTCCAACGGTGTCCATGGGATGTGCTGATACTAGCACAGAAATTGTTCACCATTCGTTGTGCTAGTTTCATCATGCTTCTTTTTCCTTCTGGTGATGGAATTGCTAAGAGAATAGGACAATCTTTTACAATATAGTAAAAAAAGAACTAAGTACTTGATTATAAAAGAGCAAAATCAACCTTGGATCAGACGTTACCTCCGCCAAGATCTTGATTGGAACTACCAGTCACCATTAAACAGGCAAACCTCTCAGACATCCGCTGAAGAGTTGCAAGCCACCGTTCAGCACCAAAGGCTAATCCACTATGAATGAGATCTCTAAAAAGCCAATGAGTCGAGCCTCTATCTTCCACTTCCACATGCTCAATCCAAGTAACCTGTTTTCAGTGAGCATTGTCCAATGAGAAGAAATTTGGGAACATAAAGTATAAAGTTTAAATTATAAAGAAAAATGCAAACACAAATAAAGTGGCAAAACCTTGGAGTAACCATTAGGCATGTCCTGGATCAAGCAACCAGAGGGAAAGCGGTGACATTGAGAATGAGAAACTATTTGGTTTTCTCTGGGGATACTGTAGGAAACATCAACCACGGCCCACACACCATGCTCAATTTGTTGACAATAACGGAGGACGTAAAAGTGACGAGTTGGAACCAATGGGGAGAGTAGCTGCAATTCTTGGTACATCTGCAATTCAAACACTTTGGACTCAAAAATTAGGAAACTCAAAAAGTAATGTGACATTGGAAGATTACGTCTAGGTAGCTATATACCAGTTGCAAGGAGCCATTCTGACTTCCCAACATTCCAGACGATATAACTTCAATTGTTCTTGCAATTGAGACAATTGTGGGAAATAACTCTGTCCATTTGTTCTGCACACTCAATTCAGTAACTTCAATGCCATTGTTGTAACTATTAAGAAGTAGAACCAACGATGTGCAAAGAGGGAGGGAGAGTATTGTAGCCATACCGAGTCCATAAAAATGTCAACCAATGCTGCACTACTCATGATCACGATGCCTGAATCTCTAGATGCTTCCGTGCGAAAATGGAGATTCTTCAAGGGGGTGTTGGGTCTTGGAAAAGCATGTTCATAGGTTTCAAGGTCGAGAAGGTCGCGACCATCAGTTGATGATTTCATCCAGAATGGTTCATTAGTTTGGGAAAGCCTAAGCAGCTCTGCCATCGCATTTGTGGCAATTTCAGTCATGAGGGACTTATCCACGGAGGTGAGGTGAATTGGGTGATGGTATGGCAAACTGGGAACACTTGTAGAACTTGCAGGAAGTAAATCAAGATCAAGAGAAGGGCATCCCACTTCTTGGGAGGGAAAACTACCCATGGACAGCTCTAAGGAGGAAAAATGAGAAGGCTGAATGGGTGGAAGTTGAGAGATTGGCCTCCCAATGTACTTGGCTGTAATGCTAGATACTCTCTCAAGCTGCCAAGAAGAACCAAAATTACACATATCAATTTAGTTTTTCTTATGGTTAGGTAATTTTTTTTTTTTTTTTCTAAAGAAATAAAAGAAGAGAGTAAGAACCTCTTCTTTCAAATGGGAGTTTTCAATTCGAAGTTTGTGCTCGTCGAAGTAGGGGTCCTGAAGTGGAGGGCCACCGCAGGAGGGACAAATGACATTTTTTAGTGCCTCTCTGATGGCTATGTTCTCACATCGAATCTTGTCGTTCTCTGCCCGAAGTGCACTATTATCTGCCCTTTCATGTTGAGCCTGAACAATAATTAAAATGGTAACATATCAGAATCTTTATGCAGAGAAAAGACATAGAAAAGACATAGAAACCTTCATCTGGGTCCTCCGGTTCTGGAACCAAAATTTGATTTGGCGAGGAGCCAATCCCAACTCTCTGCTTAACTGTAATCTCTGCTTCTCATCCGGGTGTGGGCACTCTTTGAACATTCTTCATTTCCCAAACAAAAGAAGTTGAAAGTTGTAAGAAGAAAAGAAAAAAATGAAGGGATTTTGGAGAGAAACATGAAAATAGTTAAAAGAAGAGAGGAAGAAAATGGGGTTTACGCCTCGAGTCTCTGAATCTGGTTGGCATTGTGACGATGGTAGCGTTTTTTCCTGCGTTGAGGGTCGGAGGAGGAATCGTTGTCCCAACCGGAGCCACCGCCAAAGTCCATTGCGTATGCTTAATGCTTGTGTTGTGTGGAGTCAGTTAATGAGTTGGAGCATCTCATTTCATCTTCATGGAAAACAACATGAATATAATAATACCATGGACTGAAATTTGATGTGTAATACGAATGAGTACGACAGCAAACAAACAAGGAAGAAGAAATGATGGGTGTATATCTTTAACATTTTTCCCCCTTTGAAGACGACAAAACAAGCCTTCCACTACAATGGTGGGCTTGGCGCTTCGACAAAGAGTGATTGGAATTTGAATATGCTCAAATATCCAAATCTCAACGGTTACGGCGGAGTTGAAGAAACAGAAAAATTGGATGGAGGCTTTGATTTGGGAGAGAAACCTTGGAGCGTATTTATCATTGAAGAGATAATTAAAGAGATACGTAGAAGAAAGGCAGAGAAAAAGGCGAAGTCAGCGCCGGTGATGATCCGTTAGCCACCCTTCCTCCGCCGTCCGCCAACACCGTAATTACTCTCTTTCTAATTCAACGAAACAAACACAAAATTGTAACTGAAAACCCATTTCCATTTACATTCCCATTGCAAGCACAAGGGAAATTCATCCTTTAAAATTCAAATGAAAAGATAAGAGAAACTGTGAGTTGGGTTGCTCCTCTGGATTTATAAACTAGAGATGGGGGAATGAATGAATGAATGAGTAAAGAAAAAGAAAAAGAAAAAGAAAAAGTTTGAGTGGGAATGGAATGGCCATATATTAAATATTGACCCTGAGCCCCCACGTGTGTATACTATTATGGAAACCCTTCATTTTGATATTAATGTCGCCGTCACCCCTCTCCCTATCTCCGCCGTCAACCGCCCCATCTTTTTTCTCATTTTCCGGTCATCCTCTGTTCCTCTCTCTCTTTCTCATGCTTTCCAATTTCAAACCCATTCCCTCTTGCTTTTCTTACCCATGAAATTACCCCATCAAACTCAGCAATTCTCAACATTTTCCCTCCCCCCATCCTCTCTACATTCCAAATTTTCTCCTCAAACCTAATCATAAAATTCCATCTATTTTAATTCTTATTCAAAAAACAAAAGAAAAACAACAAAGAAACAAAGATAATTTTGGTCTAAATGGATGGAAATTAGATATGTTGGGGGGTTTTGTTTTTGTTGGGGTGGACCAATGAGAGTTTTGGTCCTTCATTTATAACAGGCGGGGACGGTGTCAGAAAAGTTAAAGCGGGCTGTGTTCTTCCCTTTACGATGGCTTTCAAAGCTACATCTCTGCTCCACTCCTCTCCCTTTCTCCTTTCTTCTTCCTTTTTGACTTTTTGACTTCTTTTTTTCCACATTTTCTCTTTTCAATTTTAAATCTTCCCGTTCAAATTTCATTTTCAACCTTCTTCCGTCTTGGGAAATTTGTACCCGTGGCCCAATTTAAGGTCCATTCGAAATTTACCCTCATTTTAAAAACGTTCAAAATTGTCACTCTCAATACCATTTTCTCCTCATTTCTCCATCTCTTTCTCCTCTCTTTCATCTCGTTTCCCAATTCACGTTGTGCTCCTTCATTTTCTCCTGAATTTTTTTTCCTTCTTTTGAATTCTTCATCTCATTACTTCCTCTCGTTTCTCCCTCGTCAATTTTGTAGTTTTTTTCTTCATTTGAATTCTCACTCTCCCTTATTTCTCTCATTTCTTGGTCTCACTCTCGCGTCTTCCTCTCGTTCTGATTCACACTTCAACTTACATATTTAATTCAAGAAGAAGAAAAATATGTAAACATAAACGGAAGAAAATCACCAGAAAATGAGTGCAACTAAAGAAAAGAGGGTGAGAAGGAAATCTCACCAGAAAAGAAAAAAAAAATCGTTGAAAAACAAAGAGCATCATAAATAGAAGAAATCATCCAAAAAGAAAGAAAAAAAAAAGAAGAAACGCAAAAAAAATCGACAAAAGAGAAAAGGAAGAAGGGAAAAGGAAAAAAATGTTAAAAGTGGTAAATTCATGGACTGATGACAACAACTATAAGGCAAAAATTGAGCAAATTTAAAAGTGAGACTAAATTTCGAGATGGCCATCGGTACCAATTTCCCTTCTTTCGAATTTTTATTTTAAATAAAAATCGATATAAAAGTTGGAACCAGACCTTTTGAATACTAACACATTTTAAGGCGATCTTCATATTTGGGTGTCTGTATTTTAATTAATTTTCTTTTCATACAAAATTACAAGATTAGTCTAGTAGGAAAGTTTGTTATTTAGTCCAATAACTTCACAATTTCACATCTAGTAGAACTTGGACAAATTCAATTTTTTTTTATAAATTAATTGATGAATTGAATGTAAACGTAATTTCATGTTTGATGGAAGTCTAAACTTTTAATTTTTTGTCTTCTCATTCTTATAAATAATGAAATATATATATAGACTTCCAAATGTTTCATAAATAGTTGAAATATATTTCTGTCTATATCGTTGGAAAATAGATTTGTTCCTTTATTAAAAGGAAAAATACAAATAGATGAGATATTATTGTTCACATATACAAAGAAAATAAGAACATAATATCGTAGTCCTTTCACTAAGTTATAGGCTAATTAAGAGAGCAGTAATAGAGGTTAAGACTTTTTTTGGGGTGGAGAATAGAGGTTAGGACTTTGACGGAGGTTGAGTGTAGAATTCCAATATATGATATAGGGATTAATATCCACAACATAACTTTCTTTTTAATTCTTTTTTTTTTAACTTTATTAATTTAAACTTTAGATTTCATCAAATTACATTTTAGTTTTAAATTTTGAAGTGTTATTCTATTTTTTTTTTAAGTATAATTGTATATTATACCTTCAATGTACATTTGTTGCAAAGTTTACGTTTGTTTGCTTTTCATAAAATATTTTTATATGTATCTAATGAATTAGGTAAAATGTATATAAGAAAAGCAATGTTTAGATATAGTTTTGGTTGCATTTAATTCTATACTCTCATTTTTTCTTTACATACAAAAAATTATTTTCAATCAATTTATTTTTAAAAAAATAAAAATTACTATGTGACAATTTTTTATTGGGTGTCAGGAGCATAATATATGAGTACAACTTGCACCTCAAATATTTTTTATTTCAAAAAATAAATTCATGAGACTTTAGAGAAAAAGAAGTTACTTTTTTTTTTTTTTTTTTTTGTGTGGAAATGTATGAGTTTTTGTAGTTTTTCATAAAAAAGTGGGAATATTTGAACATATGACATCTTGGTTAAGAGTATATGTCTTATAAGTTATATCAATTGAAGTGTGTTCAGGTTGACAAGTTTTTTAAGATTTATGTTCAATAATTGATATTGTGCAATAAATACAATTTTGATTTTTGTTATAATTTTGCGAGTCGGAAGATTTCTAATCTTTTTTAAAAATCAAAATTATATGATGAATTTTGTGAAAATTAAATTAAAAGCACAGGTTTAAATGGGGAAATTAAGAGTTTATAGTGAAAATTTTGATTATTATGCCAAATACATGATTTACTTTGATTATTTTTTGCTCAAAAAAAAATTATTAATACTTAAACCAATTTGGTTATACTGCATGTTAATTAACTTTGACTTAACTTTTAAAAAAAAAAATTAGTCAAACAACATATGAGAGTGAGAATTCAAATATTTGGTTTTTTAGTTTAACATATATACTTTAATCCAATTGATCTGTTCTTAAGTTTTGAAAATAAAAAATGATTTGTTTGTTACCATGATTTTATCTATGACATTCTTTTATGAATGTCTCACATTTTCGTTAAATTTATTCATTAATTCGTTAAAAATTTACATCATTATGATATAATATTAAAATTTATATATAACGCTTAACACAAGTATTATTTTGTATTTTTATTCTTATAAATAGAAAAATCTAAAAAATATTTATATTTCATAGCAAAAAGTTCCAAAAGTGTTTATACTTTTGAAACTTTTTACTATAAATGGTAAATATTTTTAAATATTTTTTTATATTTAAAAAGACCTCGTTTTTCTTGGTATAACAGTGGTAGAAAAAATTGAATCACGGGCCTTGCATATACGTAAAGTATGTCAATTGAACTATGCATTGGTGATAATAATCAATTCAAACTTCAATTTTAATAACTCAATTAGTTTATGCTTATACTCCCAACCAAGAAGTCAAAGATTCAAATATCTCTCACTATACATATTGTATTAAAATTTAAGGAAAAAAAAAAAAAAAAAGACCTTCAATGATTTAAACTAAAATGTTATATTTTGAATTTTAGGATACTTACACCAAAGATCATACTTGAGACATGTTAGCCTAAAATGTACTATATTTTATTTTATTTATTTATTTCTTTAAAAAAATAAGAATTCAATCAATAACAATCAAAGAAACAGATCTTCTAAAAGTAGAGAGAAATCTATCCGAGATTACAAAAGAAATCATGTTCCCTTCTTCAGAATCAGAAAAAGAAACGAAAACAAAACAACTACCCAAATTACCATACACTTATATTTTATTTTTGTTTGAAGCTATGTTTTAATGGAAGACAATTTAGGTAGTGAATTTTTTACCTTGAAAAGTAAAGCTTAAAAACAAGTCAAAATTTAATTAGAAAGGTTAAAAGTCATTAAGCTATTGAATATAGTTAGCATTAAAGAGATGGTTTTGGAATTGGTCCCACATTAATAAGAGTAAGAGAGTAGAAAGTTGTGTGTGCATGATGCACTGGATTGGTCCCCTTCCTCCTCTACTTGAAATTATAAATTATAATTCAGCTGTTGGACACATGCAAATGTACAAATTATTTGAGGCTTTTCCCCCCAATAATTATGAAGCTTGGAGAAGGTAATAGGTAAAGTATTAAAATATTTACATCGATATTTTTACATAAAAATTATATTTTAAAAAAATATATATAAAAAAAATAGGTAAAAAATGCTGCTAATATAAATATAATACAATACAAATAATAATTAAACTTGTTTTTGTGAAATTGAGACCTCGATAATTGTATCGACGTTGATATTTTAAACTTTAATAATATAGGTAAAAATATATTTGATTAATCGATACTATTAAAAGAAATTAGAACATCGTTCAATGACTTATTTGAATTATTATATGTTTACAAAATAAATTTATGGTGGAAACCGGAAAGAATGATAACTATGCACTAACATAAGCACAATTCAACTAGCATGAATTTATACTATCAATCTCGAAGTTTAAGATTAGATATCTCATTTTACATATAATCCAAAAAAAATTATAAGATAATATAGCAGATATTTAATGTATAATGTCTAAAAAAAATAAGATATATATGTATTTGTATAACGAAAATAGATATTATTATTGAGTTAGGGGAGGCTTCTGTGTAGAGGAGGACCAAACCCTTCCTTTAACTTTATCTCAAATTAAATACAAGGAGAGCCAATTATTAATTAAAATTTTGCTTAAAATTCTAATTTACTATATTTATATTTTAAGAGCATTTCTATTTATCTAGTGAGTGATTTTTTTTTCTAATGGCATATGTGAGATAAAATTCAAACGACTCCTTTTTTTTTTTTTTTTTTTTAAGCACAATTAAAGGATAAGGATCAAATCTTCAACCACTCTAAAGAGGATTATCATGCTAATTATTATGGAGCTAAGTTCACTTTGGTCAAACGATTAATCTTTTGATCTAAGGTATATGATTTAATTATCAACTGAAGTTATGCTCAAATCGACGAGTGATTTTTTTTTCCATTCTCGAATCCATCGACTTATTGCATTTTCATGGTCAACTCAGATCTAATTTTCTTAATAAACGCATTTAGCCTCTATTCAATTTTTTGATTTATATAAACAACAAATTTTATTAAATATTAATAATATTTTTCTTGATAGAGACTAAGGGGCGTTTGGGACAAGAAATTGATTATTATAGTCATAAATTATTATAGTTGGATTATAATAATTTGTGTTTAGGGTGTAGATTATTTTAGTTTAGGTTATAATAGTATATGTTTGAGGTGTAAACTATTTTAGTTTGAGAAGAAAATAGTAAATATTGTAGCAAAGAATAAAAAATGATGAACATAAAATAGTAAAAATGGTATCAAATAGTAAATATCATATTCAATAGGAGTTTTGAAATATCGTTAATTGTAGCTCATTGAAAAATACAAAATAGTATTTATAGTAACAAGAAGTGATTATGATAGTCTTAGGATAATTTTTGCCCCAAATACAACCCAAAAGTTAAAAAGGTAAAAAACACATAGATTAAGTTGTTTTATTTTAAAGTTAAAAAAAAAAACATAAACTAAATATTATATATGAAACTTCATATAAATTGTTATTTTCGTAATATATAGTTTAGTGAAAAAAGAAAAAAAAAATGTTTCTTAATCGTACATATATACAAAATAATCATCATGATATTGTTCCTACTTGTTTATCTTTATATACAACATTTTAATTTTTATATATTTCTCAATTTTTATAAAATACCTCAATTTATTGGTTTGTTTATCCATCTTTTAAACTCAAAGAGTCATTTTAAAAACTTTAATAAAATAAACCAATATAATTTGGTTAGAGTTGGTGGATTCAAATTTTTAACCCACGTATTTTTGTTGAACTAGAAGAAAAAAAATGTTTTTCTTTTAAATTGTGCAAATTGCTTAAAAGCAACTTTAATTTTTAATCCTTTCTAAAAATATTTATGACATGTCAACGTAAAAATAGTTAGGTATCAAATAATTAATGAAAGCTACAAGTAGATTAGTACAGCAAGATTTGTATACATAATAATAAATACTGGACTGCAATTTAGAAAAGGAAATATTTAGTTCATACCTAATTACGTGATTAAAAATTAAAATAGTAATTATTTAGAGAAAACGCCAACTTTTTTTTTTAAAAAAGTACAAAAGAAGCATCAATTTGATTCTTCAAAATAATTGGTCAACTTGCAGTCAATCCAAAAATATATATATATGTAAGAGATCAAAGAAAGAAAGAGTTTTTACCGTATGTAATTTTGTATCCATAATTTATGTGTGCAATAAATACCACAATTATATATCTGAGCATAATTTAATTGAGATAAAATATGTGTTATCAACTACGATGTCAAAGTTTCAAATTTTTAGGATCAAACTAAAAAAACTTTTTTTTCTTTAAGTTGTACTTACTTTTATTTATTTATTATTATTAACAAATTTTGAACTGAGCATTTCCAAATACTACCAAATAGTTGATGGTTTTTTTAAAAAAGAATTTCCTTTTTTTTTTTCTTTTTTACAAAGGTAGTATAATATATCTTCATTTTTTCGTCTCATCATCAAGAACAAGTAAGATGTGCATTTAATTTCTTTTTTTAAAGATCATTTCACATCTTTAATGAGGATTTAAATATAGTTTCCATTAATATTTAATAGCATAGAATCATTAATCACATCATTTTTCTCTTGAATTCATTGATATATATACGTGTTATATTCGAATTTTTAACCCCTTAATTTGAGAGTATATATACTTTATGCTAGTTGAACTACATAATATTAATAGAAATGAAAACAATTTATAATATTTTAGGACTAAAAAAATTTATTGACATTTTAACTTGAATAATTAAATAAATATAATTAAAATTCCTTACAATGAAGGTAATAGAGATGAAGATAAGGAACTGCCTCACGTAAAGGACTTACTTCCAAATTGAGATACCTAGCAATTTATTTTCGTTCATCAGCCATATATTTCTTTAAAAATGGTATAGATAATAGTTTCAATATAATTAGACCTTGCAACTACAATTAATAGATAATTATGAAACTTATTTAATAAAAACAATATATATATATATATATGTGATTAAAAGTAAAATAAATCAGAGTAGAATATTGCTTAACACCCACACATGACATTATTGAAATCAAATATTGGATTAATGGGGAGCTATGGAATTAAAGTTGAAAGAAGAATATTGGATTTAAATGGCCTGACTTATATGCGTATCATTTCCTACTAACTATTCTTTTTTCCTAAGTTTCTATATTTATCCTTCAGCATTTAAATCTTACATATATGTCACATCGTGCTTATTTTTAGATGTTACTTTTGATTTTTTTTTTTATGGATATTTTTGAAAATCTATTAAAATAATAATTTTTTTTCAAGGAGAATAGTTAAGACATAGATTCCTAAGTTTGAAGGTTGTTTTTCTCTCAAGGAACTATGACTCTGCATAGATGTCAATAGAAGATTCATTACCAATATGTCATTTGCTTCGTGGCTAGCTTCATTCCTCAATGAATTTCTATCCCACTCGACGTTATGAGACGGTAAGGTCTTCTTCTAGTCAAATTAGTAAGTATAACTCAATGGTACGGAACCCAACATGAGATGGTATATCCCCACATCCTATATCATCTCAGTGTTTGCAGATCCATTATCCTATCTCACTGATTTTAATTGTTTGTGGGCCTATTTTCGGAATGTGTTTTGTATCTCACCGTCATTTTTCTTCCACGTATCGTATATCATCTCAATATTTGAACATACTCGTTCATATTCGATTAGAATTCCCCAGATATTAAAACTCTCAAAACATCAGAACTTCCCACATCTTATATCATTTCAGCGCCCCAAATAGACTTTAATTGATACACCCTCGTAAAATTGAAGGTTCAAATTCTAAAACCCTCGTTTGAACCACGAAAAAGTATTATTTATTAGATTGAGGATTATTAGGTGCCACTAATGGGAAAAAAGAATTGAATGGAGATTGATGATAATGATGAACTGTGGTTGTGTCATGTCATTTATTTATAGGAAGGGATACAAAATAAAAACTGGAGTACTGCTCACTCAGGAGAGGCTTTAGAAGGTTTACTATGGGGTTATGATGTCAGAATTCGTCATCAATTAATGCTTCAATAGTGTATTAATTTTAGCTCCAAAACTTTCATTACTAACAAGTTTCAGTACCAAATATTCTACCACAATAATCACACCCTTCTCAACATTTTTTTTTCTTTTTTTCTTTCTTTCTTTTTTTTTTTTTTTTTGTACTACAATGACAATCAACCTAACTTTTTATTTCATTAATAAAATCTACTCTACTTTTGATGCATTTACAGGAATATCACAATACAAATACATATTTTAAAAAAGAACAAGAATTTGAAATTTTACCAAAAAAAAGGCAAAATTAAAATTCAACCCAACTTTAAATGTAACACATCACATGCACAATAGTAAAAAATAGTTATATTTTTTATTAAATACCATTTTGATCCTATATTTTGGGACAAATCTCATATGGGATATTGTAGTGTCAAATATTCACATTTATTCATTGCGCTTTCAATGAATCTTAAATTAGTTTTATTGAACTTTTATTAATTTGGTAAAATCATAATATTAATTTTAATATAATAGAAGTTTCCAAAAGATATGGAGGGAAGACTAATATATATATATAATAAGAATTTTAGCAAATTTGTTGTGAAACACGTGATCTGACTTTTTCTAATTATTTATTTGTCCCTCAATCTGATCTGTAGTACATATGATGTAATTGTTGAAGACCGAGTTATTAACATTTATATATACATTAAGTTATTAGTTTGAATCTGATTAAATAAAAACCAACAAATAAATATATTTTTGTATTTAAACTAATAATTTTCCTAATTTTTCTTCCCCAAATATCTCTCTTCGAATATCTCTCCGAGTTTAACTAATATATTTTTTCAATACAGAGCCAATTCCAATAGACTTATTGGAGGGTCCCATTGGCGTGCATCAAGTAGGAATTGAACCTACGAATTCGCCAATTATGAGTTGGGTGCTTTAACCATTCAGCCATGGATGCTTAGTGGGGATCCTCGTACATGGTGAATAACCAAATTCTAATTGAAATGAAATCTTTAGGATAAATCAATGCAATTTAGGAGGACTCAATGAAAGGACATCAATTCAAATCCTAGATTTTCGAATTGAGAGAGATCAAGAATTCTCACTATTTCTTAGATTCATGGACCCAATTCAATTGAGGGGATCTTTCATTCACATTTTTTCCATCAAGAACGTTTTATAAAACTCTTAGACTCCCGAATTTGGAGTATCCTACTTTCACGCAATTCACAGGGTTCAACAAGCAATCGATATTTCACGATCAAAGGTGTAGTACTATTTGTAGTAGCGGTCTATTAACAATCGAAAGATGGTCGAAAGAAAAAATCTCTATTTGACAGGATTTCTTCCTATACCTATGAATTTCATTGGACCCAGAAATGATACATTGGAAGAATCTTTTGGCTTTTCCAATATCAATAGTTTGATTGTTTCGCTCCTGTATCTTCCAAAAAGAAAAAAGATCTCTGAGAACTGTTTCCTGGATCCGAAAGAGAGTACTTGGGTTCTCCCAATAACTAAAAAGTGTATCCTGCCTGAATCTAACTGGGGTTCGCGGTGGTGGAGGAACTGGATAGGAAAAAAGAGGGATTCCAGTTGTAAGATATCTAATGAAACCTTCGCTGGAATTGAGATCTCATTCAAAGAGAAAGATATCAAATATCTGGAGTTTCTTTTTGTATATTATATGGATGATTAGATCCGCAAGGACCATGATTGGGAATTGTTTGATCGCCTTTCTCCGAGGAAGAGGCGAAACATAATCAACTTGAATTCGGGACAGCTATTCGAAATCTTAGTGAAAGACTGGATTTGTTATCTCATATTTGCTTTTCGTGAAAAAATACCAATTGAAGTGGAGGGCTTCTTCAAACAACAAGAAGTGAGTCAACTATTCAATCAAATGAGATTGAGCATGTTTCCCAATACAATCAAATAGAAAGCCCCAAGGACGCCATATTCTAGGAGCCCAAACTATGTGATTGAATAAATCCTCCTCTATCTGTTGCAGGTCGAGGACTCCTTCTCCTTCCACTTCTTCAAACTCTGATTCGTATTGTTCATAGAGAAATCTCTTATCAACGATAGAACAAGATTCATTTTGTATCATATCTAAGGGATTCCTGGGTTCAGGCCGAAGAAGCAATGTCACTCAATCATTATCAAATCGACTGCAATATTTTTCTGTCAGTGAGGATCCCAACAGAGTGCCTTCTACCTCTAATAGGCCATGAACTAGATCAGAATCATTCTCAACGAGTCCATAAGAAGTGATCCCATTTTTTTCATCGGGTCCGGATAGAGACCAAAGGTCTTAAATGACAGATCCGGCAGAACAACCAAAAGATAAAGAAGTATCGTTAATTTCTTCATGCTCGTTCTAAGTTCGAAGTACCATTTGTACAAATAAGAACCCCCTTCGTTACATGATTTCTTCTTCATATAGATACATATAGGATCTATGGAGTAATTACTTAGAAGTGCATTTTGTGCAACAACCCTTCCTATCTGATAGAAAAGGATCCCATGATCCTGAACCGATCTTACTTGGGATCACAAATCCCAAGTTTGTCTATGAAGAGTAGATCTAATTATATTAGTGTCTATAATTGATTTCTTCTGCGTAATACTAATCGATAGGGCCTCATTGGTAAGTGCTACAAGATCTCGTACATTGGAACCCATGATTATGGAACCGAATTCATTAGTATGAAACATTTTTTTTTTCCAAGTGAAATCCCCTAGTATATGAAAAGAGTGAAAAAATGCTTTCATTGTTGTGGAATAAGAAGCCTTCGTATTTTAATGCATGTATTTAATTTATTTGGAGCTATTAGAGCGGGATCCACTTTTTGGGGAATATGGGTCGAAGAAATAACAAGAATATTTCTAGTGGAACATCTTTCACAATTCCTGGAAAGATAGTTCACTAATAGACCAAGGGATAAGTAATTCGACTCATTCACATCCAGATCATGAATGTTTGGAATCCATATTATGCAAGGAGATATTGCTTTTACTAATTCGAATTGAAGGGTGATATAAAATCGATGTAGTTCCAGTATCATATCCATAGTTAGCGCATTCATCATAGTTAGAAGCTCCAGCTCCGTATCAAGGTCACGGTCGATATCATCACTATCATCAATATCGCCACTATCATCAATATCGTCACTATCATCAATAAGAAAACCCGTAGGCTTGTTATCCAGGAACTTGTTCAGAAATACTGTAATGAAAAAGATAGGAGTTTGTCGCTAGGTATTTGACCAAATAGGATCGTCCAGTTCCTATAGAACCTATCACTAAAATACCCCTAGAGGGGGATAGGGCTAAGTGGAGCGAAAAGGGTTTTCTATAAGATGGGAAATGAAAACTATTAGCCCCACACGAGGTTTGTGAATAAGTGATTGTCTGATAATGAGCAAGGAATGTCCATCTTTCTGCTAAACAGGATGTATTGAACTCATAATTCATTAGATACTTTTTATGAATGTCAACTAAGTATCGTAAGTAAATTAATCCCGGTTGTTCAATCATTTGATAACCAGAGTCATTCTTTGATAAATGATCACTATGAGTCAGACTCAATAGAATTTGATCAATCCTTTTTTCTGTCGTTAAGGTAGAGAACTGAACCAAGAATTCTCTTTCTTTATCATCAATCGAATCACTGTTCGAGATCTAGGATCCTATTTTATCATCAATCCAATCCCAATCACTGTTCACATTTTTTCTTTTTCTTATCAATGAATATATCTCTTTACTTGTATGACTTAGATGTCTCGTATTTCTCGAAAAAGCGATTCGATTGATGGGATTTGGTATGATACTTATGAGATCAATGAGATTGATATTCCAATCTTTCTTCTTCGAACGTATTGATTTGACCCCATAAGCGGGACCGCCACCCTATAGCAGTTGTCACCAGAAGCAGAACCCCATATTTCTTCTAAAGAATCTCCTAATTGTTCCAGAGCAACTAGAAAGAGATTCTTTAACCAGAAAGAATTCAGTTCAGATGTGGGATACCTATCCAGAAGTTTTCGCAACTCAATCATGTATGATAGAATCATCAAAGATTTGACCTTTTCGAACTTTGTCTATAACTCACTATAGGCTCAAGAAACAAAGAGAAGATGTGTACGAACGAGATATACAACAACAAGAAGAAGGAAAAAGGATTGACCCTCCGAACATTTGGCGATCTTAGATGTGTCGATATCGATGGTGACTCATTATTTCGATGAATCATTTCTTTGGACAGAAGAAGATTATGTAAACACTTAATCGAAATCTCACTTATCAGATTCCATTGTGGAAGACACAATTTTTTCTGAAGAATTCGCCATGATATACCTGATCCATGCATAATATCATTAAAAATGGATACAAATTTTTGGCTGTTACTTAGTATCGGCAATAGGTCTGAAAAAGTATCTAAAAATAGAAAATTTAGATATTTGTACCCTGTCGAAGTAAGGAACCATGGCATATATGTTTGGAATAGATTCCATTTTGAGAGAGTTGAAAAAGCACTATCTCGTTGAAAGGTCTATACATCTACCCTTTCTCAAGGCATTTCTTGATCCGTTGTTGAGCGGACCTTACCGCAGATGAATCCATTTTGTTTTTTCATTCTCAATTATAAATGAAACTTCTAGAAAAAATTATAGTGAGAACGTTTGGACAAATAAGATTCATGCTATCTTTCTTAATACTAATTACCCACAAATTGAAGATAAAATTGAGTCAGAAGATCGAATAAAATCTTTAAACTTTTTATTCGATGCAGTTATAACTCCTTACAATGCTAAAACAAGTCGTCAAAACTCGATTAGAATAAGAGAAATCAGTAAAAAAGTTCTTCGATAGTCATACACATTAATCGACGAGTTAGAACAAGAGGAAGGAGAAAACGAGGAAAGTCTGGCGGAAGATCATGAAATTCGTTCAAGAAAAGCCAAACGTGTCGTAATTTTTTCTTATGATATAGAAACTAGCGATACTTATACTAATACCAAAGATACTTATACTAATACTAGCGATACTTATACTAATACTAGCGATACTTATATTAATACCAAAGATACTAATAATCCTGATCAAACAGACGAAGTTGCTTTGATACGGTATTCCCAACAATCGGATTTTCGTCGAGACATAATCAAAGGCTCTATGCGTGCTCAACGACGTAAAACAGTTACTTTGAAACTGTTTCAAGCAAATGTACATTCTTATCTTTTTGTTGACAGACTAGACAAATCCTTTTTTTTTCTTTTGATATTCCTATTCCTGGCTTAACGAAAAGACTTTTTAGACCTTGAATATGGACAAACACATAATTGACAATTTCGGATAATAAAGAAGAAAAGACAAGCGAAAAGCAGCAAAGAGAGGCGTACATAAGAGAAAACCAGAAAAGAGAGGAAAACGAACGTATAGAAATAGTAGAAGCCTGGGATAACATTCTATTTGCTCAATTAATAAGAGATTTTTTTTTAGTAACTCAATCAATTCTTAGAAAATATATTATCTTACCTTCATTGATAATAGCTAAAAATCTTATCCGTATGCTATTATTTCAATTTCCTGAATGGTCCGAGGATTTTCAAAATTGGAATAAAGAAATGCATGTAAAGTGCACCTATAATGGTGTTCAATTATTAGAAAAAGAATTTCCAAAAAATTGGTTAACGAACGGTATTCAAATAAAGATCTTATTTCCTTTTCGTTTGAAACCGTGGCACACATCTAGGTTACAATCCCCTAATAAAGATTCAAGAAAAACGAAAGGAAAAAAAATGAAAATGATTTTTATTTTTTAACAGTTTGGGGAATGGAAGCTGAACTGCCTTTTGGTTCTCCCCGAAGACAACATTCGTTTTTTGAACTCATTTTCATAAAAGAACTCGAAAAAAAAAATGAAAAACTGGAAAAAGAAGTGTTTTCAAATTAGATTATAGATTATAACCTTGAAGTCACGGGTTCAAATCCTGTCTCCGCAAAATTTTTGTGTCTAAAAAATTGAGGTTTGATCTTGGTAACTATTAATATTAGCTTTTTTTCTTTCCAGATGGGTGGAAAAGAAGGGGAGGATAGAACCACTATACTATCACGGTCAACTATATAATTTATCCTATTAAATGAAAAACATTAACCCATTATCCTCATCCTCGGCAGATAGCAGGAATCGAACCCGCATCTTCTCCTTGTCAAGGAGAAATTTTACCATTCAACTATATCCGCATTTTTTTTTATCTACAATGTATAGTATACATCAGTGCAGAGCTAGCTTATTATACTAGGCTATTAATACTAGGTTAGAGTATACTAGGCTATTTTTATCTAATTTATATATAGATTTAACCAATTATATATATATTATATAATATATTTTATATAAAGGTATATAAAGGATATTTTATACTATACTATTTCTTTTTCTAATTTTTTTAATTAATCTTTATAATGAAATTAAGATAATTATCTATTTTTTTTCTATATAATTATATATAATATATAGTTTCTCTATTATCAATATCTAAGTATTATTATATACTTTAAGATATATTCTTTTTATGTAAATTATGTGAGATATATTAAATTTTGACAAAACAAGCAAGAGACCCCTCCCTCTAATTTCTTTATTTGAAATTTTCATTTTTAGGACTTATATTGCATTTTAATGTGTCTCACGATTCGAAAGAATTAGGGGAGGGTCGTTTCATTTTTGTATCGAGAACGAAGAGGTTCAAGAGATAAGAGAATTAAGGAAACCCACCAGAAAGACTAATGCAATCCATAATGATATATCGAAAAATACAACGACATTGCTCGTATTTATGGTCTTGATGAAGTAATGGCAGGTGAATTAGTAGAATTTGAAGAGGGTACTATAGGCATAGCTCTAAATTTAGAATCAAATAATGTTGGTGTTGTATTAATGGGTGATGGTTTGCTGATATAGGAGGGAAGTTTTGTAAAAGCAACGGGAAGAATTGCTCAGATACCAGTAAGCGGGGCTTATTTAGGTCGTGTTATAAATGCCCTGGCTAAACCTATTGATGGCCGAGGTGAAATTTCATCTTCTGACTCTTGGTTAATTGAATCCCCCGCTCCTGGTATTATTTCGAGACGTTCTGTATACGAGCCTCTTCAAACAGGACTTATTGCTATTGATTCGATGATTCCTATCGGACGTGGTCAGCGAGAATTAATTATTGGGGACAGGCAGACCGATAAAACTGCAGTAGCCACGGATACGATTCTCAATCAACAAGGGCAAAATGTAATATCTCTCTTCGAATATCTCTCCGAGTTTTAACTAATATATTTTTTTCATTTAAACAAATCGTCCATCTCGACTTTTCTCCCCAAATATCAACAATATCTCTTATGTTCTCTTTTCTTTGTAGATTTAGTTTTATCTAACTAGTTTTTTTCTTCTTTTCATTACAAGATTCAATGTTTATTTAAATCTTTTTTTTTCATTTATTTATACATATGGTTATTTATTTATTTTCATCTTTTTCCAATGTATTCGTTCGTATTTTTATCATGTTTTATTTCATATTATATTAATATGAAGTTATGAGATTTAACTAATATATACACATATAGTTGTAGTTGTAGTGTGAAGTTATAAGGGTTTTAACCATAATTTTTCATGATTCCTAATTATAACGCTATAAACAAATTATTCAATATGGAGATCCTAGCAAGGCTGCCGGAGACATCACATATAATTTGATTATATTAATTTAATTATGTTATTAGGGTGCGAAATATCGGTCTATTTAATTTATGCATTTTATATAGTTTAATGTGCACGTGATGTATGGTTAAATTATATGATTTATATGTTGCATATTGTATGTCATATAGATTTAAAATCCCACGATAAATTAATACATCATATTTAAATATAAATGTTATATCTAAAATTCAGGTTATTCCTGAAGTATGCACATGCATGATGTATCATATAGTATGCATCTTCCTAAAACTCTACTAATATTATGATTGGGTAATTAGCTAATATATATTTATAAATACAGTGTAATAGTAATATAAGGTTACTAGATTTAACTAATTTACCTTTACACATATAGTGTAATTATAATGTAAAGTTATGAGGTTTTATGTAACATCTCCAACGTTTCAACAATAGCTATTTTCAATCAATTCAAATTTAATTATGAATTTTGTATTTCTTATTTATTTTCGGAATAAGTGTGGGTCTGATAAAATCAAATTTGGATTAATTTGACCTTAATAGATGTCAAAGATTTAATAAATTAAATTTATAATAGATTAAATTAAAATATTTTAGTTTTTAAAATTTTGAAGGTAAGTTTCATAATTTTGGAAGTTTAATGTATTTATTTTAATTTTAGATTTTTTAGAATCAAAATTGAGTTTATTGGAAAAGATTATCTTATAAAATATACGAGAAGACATTGATATATTTGGAACTTAGGATGAAAAAGAAAAACTTTTTAATTATTTTTATTATTATATATAAACATATTTAGATAAGTTTTTTAGGTTAAAATAACATACAAAAAATAAAAGAAAATTTTAAAAAATGGAGAAAAAAACATCCTAGATGTCTAACAGCAACACAAAGCCCTCCCCCCTCCCCACTTCTCCTCGCGAGCCGCGGCCTTATTTCCCTCCTTCGCATAAAGAGCAACTTCCCTGTCATTCTGCTCGATTATAGTCCACCACACGTCATCGACTACGTCACGCTGTTGTTTTTGTTGAGACCGTTCCCGTTGTGGAAGTTATTTTGATAAGTGTCATAGATCTTCCTATCTCATTCACTCTCATTTTCTCATTTCCTCTCTCACTTTTCAGATCTTTTACCACCGCTATTTACCAGACACCGTCACTACTGTCATCGTGTGGTCGTAAGCGGAAGTTTAGGTGAGTATTAAGAATATATATTTTTTTGTAGGTTTTTGTTAAAATTTTGATTTTTCTATGATATGATTGACTTCAATTAAATTAAGGATTGTTTTGAAGTTTGGTGGTAATTTTGGCTACTATCTAACAAAAGGTGTTTAAAGACGTCTGATTTAAATGTAACACAATATTATAGTGTATTTGCATGATAATACGATGTACGTATGATTTTATCAAATTTAGAAGTGAGGGTAATTTGAATATTAGCTAATTAGTATTTTTTTTAATTTTAAAAATTGTTTTGCCATTTTTACGATTTTGAAATTTTTTTGTTATTTTTTCAAATGAAACTTTAAAACTTTCTATTTATTACATCAATCCTATTTTTACTTGAAAATACCAGTTTAAGTATTTCAAAAATCATTTTGAACTTGCTGTCCATAAGAAAATTTTTTACCATCTTTTTTCTGTGAGAAGGAAAAGTTTGACATTTAGCACCTACAGTCGAGCAGTAATGTATGGTTTTGTACCACGCAGGTTAATTTCATAGATTTAGCTTCATTTAGCACGAAGAAACTGCTTACACATCTCGAAAATTAAAGTATACCGGTTAAAAGTTCGTGGATGGGCATGATAAGTGTTTGGCTTTTATACCTGTCCTTCAATAACGAGTCTCATTGCTATTGCAAAATAATGTCCAGAGAAGCATTAGATGAAAATGAAATCCAAGTAAGAATACGAATCCTTGAAGAAAAACATTTGAGAGCTACAAAATTGCAACAGGGCTATACAATTGTAAACAAAAGAAAAGGAAAAGGAAAACTGTTAATTGACAAATTAAAGTTCTAAGTAAAAAAATCTCCCATTAATTATAAACATTTTGGTAAAAAATGTTCAACAACAAATCACTCACTCACATGTTTGGGTTTACGAAGTACTTAGTCAAGTAATTGAGGCAAAAAGAACCCAATCTTACACCGTCGCTTGACACAAAGCACTTAAAAGCACTTCTAAGTTTCTATTTTCTATGAATAAAAGAAAAATATACTTTTGGAATTAGACAAGAAATAGTACTGGTACTGAACTTCTGCACATTTATAATTACATATTCTTTAAAGAACAATACTTGCTTTAGCACCGGTGTGTAGGAGCTCCTATTAACTTTACCATATGTAGTTGCTTAAAAATGTTATAGGATTAATAGATACAAAAAAAAATGACTAATAAAATTACCACATTGAAAAGGTCAATTGGAACTCAAGTTGACCGATGTATAAGACAATACTTATCTTCCCCCAAAAAGAGTCTCCCTTGTCGAGGAATTAGTTAGATTGAGAGGTTTGAACTCGAGATAGACGCCTTTTTCTGTATCTCCAAGCTACTTGAATACGCATTGCCGCTAGGTACCTCCAGTAGGGTGATTCGTACCTGCCAAATTTCATGTTAGGTCGTACAATCGGAATCTGTGAATGAGGTCGACTTCTTAAACATACGTTGTCTTTCTGATGTAAGAAGAATAGGGGTTAATTGGGTAATTAGGTAATATTCTAGGTTAATTCCCTTTTTACCCCACCTCTAATAAAATTCTATAAATAGGAACCTCCCTCTTGTATGAACACATTATTTATTCTAATAAAAGATCAACAATCTTGATTTTTGGAAAAAAAAAATTTCATCTCCTTTAGGCTACATCAATTTGGTATCAGATAGATGACCAATGTTGATTGCCACCAGTAGAAGACCGGGAAACTCTTGGCAACGTCAACCACAAGAGGTAGCTTCATGAGTTGTGCTTGTGCCAAACAACACACATCTAATTAAGGAGAACCCCTTGAAATTCCAAGAACCGAAGATTTATTAAGATTTTACAAGAATGGACTATTATCGATCAAGGAGGACGTCCAAGAAAAAAAATCAGCCGTAGGTATATGCAAGAAAATCAAATTTACTTCCGAAAACAACGCTGAAATTCTGACTCAAGTGATTCAGAAGAAAAATTCCAATATACTAATTTTGTCCATGCTCGATTTTCTCAAAGAACCTATCGTTATCCACATTGGAAATTTGATGCTAGTGATTCTAGTGACTCTGATGATGTTTCTAAGGCAGTTTGGGGCGGAATAAGAAGGCAACAATATTGAAAAAGGGCCCAACGATCCAATCAAACACATTTTCCAAGAAATCAACGTAAAGATTGGGAGTTAGATGAATTAAAGAATCATCAAGAATGGATTTTTACAACCCAAGAAGAATGTTTAAGACTCAAAATTATTCTTTTGGTAAAGAAACATGATCAAGAAAGGTTGATTCAAAAAACTAATGGATGAGTCCTATACCCACTACACGAGATTGAGGCATATCCAAGAATCCAACAAAATGATTGCTTTGATCCCATAGCATTGGAGCAAATAAAGAAAACAACAAAAGAAATCCGACGTTCATTAGGGAAAATGACTTAACATATGATCAACTATCAATTCATTTGCAAGAGTTCAAGAATAGATTGATTTCATATACCAAAGAAAAAACAAAAGAATCACAATTGGAAAATTTTAAAATAGAAAATCTTGAAGATAAAATTGAAGAAAAACAAGAATTTAAAGAGGTTGATTTGGAAATAGTCACAAGTGAAGAACAAAAATTCAATGAAAAAGATGGAAGAGAAGTATCGAATGCCGAGCAAGAATCAGACAAGAACAACGACGCATTGATTGCGGTGGAAATGGATCACCAAATTGTCGAAGAACTTGAAGCAAATAATAAAGAAGACGTGATTCTTGAACAATTCTCTTTAGAAGGTGATTTTTTAATGATTGGTACTTTGAATATGACTTTGAATGAGCTTAAAGGAAACATCTTTTTTGGGTTTATGGCCGATGGAAAAGTTTATCTTTTGATGGTATATTGGATTTTTTTCTTGAATTTATCCCTTTGATCATAATATTTTTGTTCAAAATGTAGGAGGTCGGTTTGGTCACACTCCGTTGAACAAGTTCATTTCATTCCTTGTTTACTTCATAAATTTTTTCTTTTTAAAACTCGAGGACAAATTTTTTTTTTCTTTTTTTCGGAGAGGTAGAATGATGTGAGAAGAATAGAATTAATTGGAGGTAATATTCTAGGTTAATTCCCTTTTTACCCCCACTTGTAATAAAACTTTATAAATAGAAATCTTCCCCTTTTGTAATTCATTCTAATAAAAGATCAACAATCTTAATTCTTGGAGAGAATTCTCCTTTTATCTCCTTTAGGCTTCACCATTTTCAGATTAAATTATTTTCACATTCGGAGTAAAGGCACTTGAAAATTCAGCTCGCTGCTGTAAAACATTTTCCACATTAAGGTTTTGAGTTTGAGGCTTAACAATTGAATCGGATGATTTAATGCAGAGCCTATGGCTCATAATCATATTTGGGACAATTTGTAAGGTTCGACTTAATGAGTGAGGCACACACAACCTTAAGAGACAGAAAACTAATCGAACAAATAAAACAAATAAACAAGGAATAATTGTCTGGAGAAGATTATTGGATGGGAACAAAAACGAGGAACATTTGAAGCCTATCCAAACAAAAGTCAGTTACTAAAAGTAGATACTCAAAAAACCTGAAATTTATAGAGATTACCTTATGGCTCCTTGAACACGTGGATTTCGCAAGAATCTGGAAAACATACTAGTCACTTCTTCGAGGTCTGCAGCCCGGAGAGAAAACGCTTCAACATTACTTAAGCATTTTACTGTCCGGTTGCTGACCAATCTTGGTGCTGGAACTTGATGCCGCTTCATATCTGTAAGTAAATCATATATTTCAGTAAAACTGTGCCTATCGCCTTCGATCTTAAACCTCTTACAATGAAGCAATTGAAAGTTGAAAACTATGACTATGAGAACAGGCCCATCAATGCAAGCTTGAAACAGGCATTGAGAGTACAAATACCTTTGTTTATGGAGGAATGCTCAAGACACCATGTTAGAAGTTCCTCACCGCAGACATCTCCTTCAGATAAGGGAACCACAATCCCATTTCCATCTACACGGCTCTCCATTTTCCCCCGTACGATGAAAACCATCTTCTCAATGATATCTCCTGCAGAAAAAACCTCACTTCCTTCTATGTATGTCTTTTGTCGCAATCTCTCACGTATTGCATCTAAAATAGGCTCATAGTCCATCAGTGCAAAAATGCGAACCTGAGTCAAATTTACCACAAAAAGTACATTGTCATATCAGTTCAAATCTGCAGTCCATTATAGTATTAATATTCCCGGTGCCAATGAAGTTTCGATAGACAACAAATATGCAACATGTGAAATAGTATTTGAATGTAAAAAACTGGGTATCAACTGTTCGTGTGGATTAAAAACAAGATATTGTCTAAGAAAAAGCTGGAAGAGAAATCATGTAGAAGTTATTCTCACCCCTACCTCCTATGATTCCTGTTAAAAGATAGAAATAGAAGACACAGATTTATGTGGAAAACCCTAAAATAGGGAGAAAAAACCATGATAGAGAGTCTCCTTTTTATTATTTTTAACATAATATGAAAGATACACGAGGATTCTTATTTATAGGCTCCAACAAGCCTTAATACAAAAAAAGGAAAGAAAATTAGGGTAAGGTAACTTACTATCATACCCCCAGGATTATAAACAAACACCTAAGTTCCTTAGTTTCAACACTCCCCCTCAAGTTTGGGTGTAAATGTAAATCAGACCCAACTTTCTAATACGAGTCAAATTTTTGTCTGAGTAATCCTTTAGTTAGAACATCAACAACTTGTTGATTTGATGGAATATATAGAGTACAGATACTGCCATTGTCCAGTTTCTCTTTTATGAAGTGTCTGTCAATCTCCAAATGTTTCGTACGATCATGTTGTATTGGATTATTGACTATGCTTATAGCTGCTTTATTATCATAATAGAGTTTCATCGGTAAGCACCATCTTGATGAAGATGAGACAATACTTTCTTCAACTAAATTTCTTCACAGATTCCCAAACTCATAGCTCTATATTTAGCCTCAGCACTGCTTCTAGCAACAACACTTTGCTTCTTACTTCTCCAAGTGACCAGGTTACCCCACACAAAGGTACAGTATCCCGAGGTAGACTTTCTGTCAATAACTGATCCTGCATAGTTAGAGTTGGTATAGGCCACAATGCATTTTCTGTCGGTTTTTCTGAACATTAGACCTTTACCAGGAATGCTTTTCAAATATCTTAGAATTCAATTAGCTTCCATATGTTCATAAGGTGCTTGCATAAATTGACTGACTACGTTAACATCATAGGAAATGTCTGGTCTGGTATGTGATAAGTAAATTAGCTTTCCCACTAGACCCCGATACCTCTCTTTATCAACGGGAACTTTGTTAACAGAATCTCCCTGTTTAGCATTGAATTCTATATGAGTGTCAGCATACATCTAGTCATACCTGTTTCCTTTGAAAGGTCAAGAGTGTATTTTCGTTGTGAGACAGAAATCCCTTCTCTTGATTTGGCCACTTCCATTCCAAAGAAATACTTTAGTTTTCCGAGGTCTTTAATTTCAAACTTGTCTACCATTTTCTTTTTCAGTCTGGTGATCTCAACAATATCATCTCCTGACAAGACAATATCATCCACATATACGATTAGGACAACAATTTTTCAGACACTAACCTTTTTGTGAACAATGTATGATCAGTGTCCATGAGTGAACCCTTGGGACTTAATAAAGGTAGTAAACCTGTCAAACCAAGCTCTTGGGGATTCTTTCAAACCATACAAAGACTTTTTAAGTTAGCATGATCAAACTGAGCTTCAAAACCTGGAGGAGGGCTCATATACACCTCTTTTTCTAATTCACCATTTAGAAAAGCATTTTTCACATCAAGTTGGTGGAGAGACCAATCTTTATTTACTGCAACAGAGGAACCTGAATCGTGTTTAACTTCACTACTAGAGAGAGTTTCTGAATAGTCTACCCCATAGGTTCGAGTAAACCCTTTCGCTACAAGTCTGACCTTGTACCTGTCTAGAGTTCCATCAAATTTATACTTCAGAGTAAATACCCACTTGCACCCGACTCTTTTGTGCCATTTTGGGAAAGCAACAAGGTCCCACATATTATTTTTTTCAAGAGCTCTCATTTCTTCCATAACGGCAGTCTTCCACTCAGGAATTTCCATAACTATCTGTATGTTTTTTTGGCATTGTCGTTGTGTCAAGATTGACAGTGAAAGCCCCGAACTCAGAAGACATATTACTGTAAGATAGAAAGTTATATAGGATACTTGGTGCACCTTTCTCAAGGCAATAGGCATGTCAAGAAAAACATCATGATCCCCAGTTTTGCCTGACTTCTCATCTGCTATCCCACTTGTAGTAGGATTTTGATCACATCTTTCAGTTTGAGATAGAGTCTCACTCTCTTATGTTCCTGTTGTAATCTCATCACTATCAGCTACCCTGATATTTTATGGAACTAAGACATCAGTCCTATCATTCTCAGTTATACCAACAATATCATCCTCAACACACAAGTTGTTATTGTCAGGGACACATTCAATAGTACCTTGAGCTTATGTCGGTTCAGATTCATGGACCAAAACCAGCGGAACTACATCTCCCCACAAATAAGATGAGTTGCAGTAAGAACTACATCTCCCCACAAATAAGATGGAAGAGAAATAGACAGCATGAGAGACTGAGCAACCTCGAGAAGATGACAAATTTTCCTTTAAGCCACCCCATTGGGGATGGCAACGGGGTCGGGCCAGGCCGGGGATACACTCCCCATCCCCGTCCCTACTCCATTCCTTGTTTTGGGGGGTTGGGGTCGAGGTCGGGGATTCGGGTCCCCGCTTTTTATTTTATTATTTAAAATTAACTAAAATTAATATTTATATTGAAATTATAAATTTTATATAATAAATTAGTATTATTGTTACATATATTTGTTTAAATTAACAATTAAAAAAGTATTTTAATGTTTTTTCATTATAAAATTTATTACATTAGAAAATTAATTTATTTTTTTTTAAAAAAAAAACAGAAATAGTAGCTTGAAGCTACTATTTTAGTAGTTTATATATATACACATATATAATAATTAAAATTAGAAAAAAAAATTACAGCTAAAAGTAGTTTTTATAGCTACTGTTTTAGTTTTTTTCTTCTAATTATTATTATTATTATTATTATTATTATTATATTATATATGTTAATAATTAAAAAAAGGGGACCCCTTCCCGATCGGGGACCCGATTTAAATCCCCGGTTTGACCCCCATACCGGGTCAAACTAGGGATTCCCTGCCCCGATCGAGTTGGGGACCTGCGGGGACCCGACCCCGCGGGGAATTTTGCCATCCCTACACCCCATTCTGTTGAGGGGTATAGGAACACGAACTTTGATGAATGATGCCTTTAGAAGATAAAAATTCATGAAGGGTATTATTGAGAAATTCATGACCATTGTCACTTCGAAGAATAGCAATTTTGGTATTGAACTAAGTCTCAATAGTGGTTGTTGAAATATTGAAGAAACCTCTGATTTTTCAGTGAGTAGAAAGACCCACATAAGACGGGTATGATCATCGATAAAGGTCACAAACCACCGCTTTTCTGAAGAAGTGGTAATACTAGAGGGCCCTAGACATCACTATGAATAAGAGTAAAGGGCTGAGAAGGTTTGTAAGGTTGAGAAAGAAAGGTCCTATGTTATTATGCACGAATGCACACATCACAAGACAAAGAAGAGACATCAACTTTATTGAATAAATGAGGAAATAAAAATTTCATATATTGGAAATTTGGATGACCAAGACGAAAATGCCACAACATACAATCTTTTTCTAAAGTTGAAAAATAAGAAAACAAACTAGTCCTGTAGTTGTTCCTAGAAGAAGCATCACCATCAAAGAAGTAGTCCCCTATTGTGCTGGGCAGCATCAATCATTCTCCCCGAGCTCAAGTCCTAAAAGAAAATATTATCCAGTGAGAAGGCAACTTGACAATTGAGATCTCTGGTTATCTTACTAATAGATGAGAGATTGTAAGATATTTTAGGTACATGCAACACATTCTGTAAAGTTAAACCATAGAAGGGAGAAATATGATCCTTGCCCGTAATAGGAGCAAAAGACCCATCTGCAATTTTGATCTTTACATTACCAGCACACAGAAGATACGATAAAAAGTTATCAGAAAACCCAATTAAATGATCTGTAGCCCTTGAATCAAGTTCCATTGTTTATTGTCATTTATACTTGGGAGATTTAAGGATTGTGATGTACCTGATTGAGCTATTGCTCCAAGGGAAGAGATAGCATAGTCATATTGACAATTGATCTGAGGTTGTAGCTGAGAAGTACTTGCAGATTCACTCACAAGAGCCCGACCATGATTGGGCTTGTCATTCGGATGGCGTCGTCTACCATTCGATGGTCTACCATGAAATTTCCAGCACCATTCCTTTGCATGCCAGGGTTTCTTGCAATGTTACACACTGGAGTCTATTTCCCATCTTGCTTGTCACCATCATTACTAGATAATTTTGCACTAAAAGCAGCTGTATCAGTAACAGACACGATTGTGATGCTCATGGCACAGGATCTGTCTTCCTCAAGGCGAACCTCATAACACATTTCCATAAGAGAGGGTATAGGTCTTTGTCCCAGTATACGATCTCATACTGCATCGAATTTGGAGTTCAAACCAACAAGGAAATCATACACGATCTACTTCCTCAATTTTGGAATACTGAACACCCCCACAAGGACAATCCTAGATAATTTCACGACACAAGTCCATCTCCTGCCAGATTAGGGACAGTTTATTAAAGTACGAAGTGACATCCATCGTCTCCTATTTGCACTCGTGAACTTGTTTACGCAGAGTGTAAAGACGAGATGCATTCTGCATCTTAGAATATAATTTCTGAACTGCATCCCAGATATCTCGAGCAGTTGCAGCATACAACAATGATTTCCCTATCTGAGGCTCCATACTATGAATCAGCAGTGATCGTAGCAAGGAGTCTTCTCCTTTCCAAATGCGCTCTTGAGGGTCCCCTGGTCTAGGTATCTCACTAGTTTGATACCCAAACCTGTGACGACCCTCAAGAGCCATTTTAATGGACTATGACCAGGAGAAATAATTCTAGTCATTTAACTTTTCTCCTGCAATTAAGCCTATGGAATTTCCCATAGATCCAGACAAATAGTTTGCAGTAGTTAAGGCAGGGAAAGAGGTCACCGGATTCTCTGGATACATAGGTAGACCGGAAGGAACGTCTGAATTCAATACACTTGAATTTAAGTTTGTGGAAGTGCCTAAGGCTACCCCAACAACAACAATTTGTTGTTGAAAACTCGCTTGAAGATTAGCCAACTGTTGTTGAACCATTATCGGAGATAGACCCATTGATCCTTGGTGTTCATAGCTCTGCGGCGCAGGAAAAAGAAATCCCAGTGGCGGCAGGTATGCGGCTGGCGGCTGTTTAGGAGTTGGACCGTAGCTCGTAGTCGGTACATCATATGCGGTTGATGACTTGCCTCTGTGGTGGGTGGAAGACTCAACAGCAACGGCTTCAGATTCCGGCGAATGGATGAAGCGGCTACCGGTGGCAACACCAAAATCAACAACGGCGGCATTGGGGAAGAAAGCGGCCGCACTAGGGTTTCCAATCGGATGCTGCGGTGGACATATATGCAGGGATTGAAGATACCAGTCAACGGCGGCTTGGATAGCAGTGGCGACGACTACGGTTGGAGGTTCCATAAGTGGCGGTGGCAAAAGCAAGGGTGGTGAAGACCTAATGTTATCTTGCACCAATTGGTTTTCGCCGACAACAACTTGGGTTTCATCACCATGCTCTAATACCGTGTTAAAAGATAGAAATAGAAGACACAAGTTTTATGTGGAAAATCCTAAAATGAAAAAACCACGATAGAGTCTCCTTTTTATTATTTTTAACATAATATGAAAGATATACGAGGGTTCTTATTTATAGGCTCCAACAAGCCTTAATACAAAAAAAGGAAAGAAAATTAGAGTAAGATAAATTACAATCATACCCCTGGGACTATAAACAATCACGTAAGTCCCTTAGTTTCAACAATTATCACAGTGTTTCATTACTGAATACATTTGAGATAGTTTTCATGACGTTTTATAAGAGTTCTGGAAGTATATTTTCACCAAGAAAAACTGGAAGAGAAATCATGTAATTTGCAGTGGACTATTTGGCTTAGTCGGGGATGAGTAATCAGCTACAGGCCTTTTGCATTGAATACATGATTTAAGAAAAGCATTATTACTATGAGACAAGAAATTTGCACGAACTTGTATTTCGATACCAAGCACTTGCTTTCTTTGAAATCTAAGAATGCTGAGTCTTTGGATGTTCCTTCTTTCACTAGACCGTAATTATAGATGAAGTTTTTTCTTCTAACTTGCTACTTTTTTCGTTTGAGGGATGTTGCCTTCTCCCAATTAATAAATGGTTTCTTTTGTTGAGAATATATCAGCGATTAAATTAATCATTTGCTATTAATTTTAACTTTTAGTTCTGGAAGTTCAAAAGTAAAGTTCAAGTTAAGCTTTTAAATGATTTTTACATTTTAGTAAAGAATTATATTGATAAATAATATTCTTGTTATCAATAAATATAAAAAAACCCACCTTGTTGACAAATCTAAAGAGATGTCGTCTTATGTTTCTTTGTAGGTCCTCAGGCAAATTTTCGAAAATCCTCTCTTCATTAACGCCCCTTGTAGAAGCCCAGTTGTATCTTTCAGCCTGTCGTACTTGCCTATAAAAAATGAGGGTCAATTTGAAACAATGCTAGGATGTGCGATATCATAACTCATTAGTCATGAAGAATTAACTTCCACCACACACACAAGCACAAGGGGTTTTTTGTGCACATGGCTCTGGAATATCTGATCAACGTTTAAGAGATCACAATACTTGAGAAAACAGAAATGGAGGCAACATGTTGCAACATTAAGATAATTACAATGACTATTTTTCTGAGTCAGGATAAGAATAATAAACTTGGCATGTTAAAAAATGCATATCGAATTCACTCAAACATTGAATAGTCAAATTTTCTACCAAAAAAAAAAAAAAACCCTCCACGCATCTAACTTTTTAAATAGGCAGAAGTGTCCTAGAAACTTAATTAATAATAAGACCAGGTAGGAAACTGTATAATTTAATTAAGACAAGGAATTTATTACAACAGGAATTATATACCATCCTCAATTATTAAAATGATAAAGTGACTGCACCTTCTTAAATTATGTGGTAAGCGACGATGCTCCATCCACTGCTCAACATCACGACGTCTTAGTGACATTTCTAACCTCCTGGAAAGAATTAAAAAAAGAATTGGTTCTGTTAATTGCTAATATGTGTAAAGTTCTTAATACCCGAGGCAAAAGCAAGAAGTTTAGATTTGGAGGTAAGAGAGAGAGAGAGAGAGAAGTCTGACTTTGGTTGTGAACAGTAAACATGGATAATCTAAAGAAAAATAAATGCTAAAGATTTCTTATTTTTAAATCCATTATCTGTTTCATTCACAAGAAGTTGGCTATTAAGTTTGATCTCTATTCCTACGTATGTATACTCTACAATACTAATATAAAAAGAATTTTACTAATAAATAACTGTCATTATGAGTTTGAGTACAAACAGCAGGATCCAAAGGAGACATTCTCATCTTTCCTCTCAAATTGCGTATGTCACCTAAGTTGTTAGGAGTGCAAACAACTAACACCACAAGGATTTTCATGTAATATCTGGCTTGAGAGGAACTTAGAGCGTTCGAATATAAGTGCAGGGGCTTTTCCGATTTCATGAATTTGGCTTCAAATGGCTTCTTTGAGGCAAGATTGGGGAAATCTTTCATAATTCTTCTTCTTCAATAATTAATACTAGTTAGAGGCCATTTCTAAACCTCCTTGAACGTCCATGAGGATTCCTTGAGCCCTTTTTAGCATTTTGATGTTTAAGTTTTTTATGATTAAAAAAATCTATCTTGGCCATCTTCTCTACTATTCAATAGAGACAATAATCATATAGTTAACTAATTGTTTTAGGTGATATGAGATTGATATGATAGTTATATGAAATCCGGTAATTGCTGTTGACTTAATCCAGCAAGGTGCAAACCTTCATAGGTTTAGGCTACTTACTTTTACTGTTTCCATCCTACCCAACTTTGAACTCTTACATCCTTCCTTGATAATTCTAAATATTCAGAAAAACAGCCTTACAGCCAATTCTTACCTTCTTCCAAGAGCCTGGAGAAAGTTCTGCATGTTCCCGATGAGAAGAGCAAACAGCAATAGGCCAAGCCCAATAATAGCCATAGTGAAAAGGACTTCATAGACATAATAGCTTGGGACTTGGTTCCCAGCCAGAGTACTGATTTGCTGCATACACAATTGAAACCACAAATGTTAAGGGGTCGTACCTTTATTCATTTTTAAGATTACATTAAAAAGGTTCGAATTTAAAATATAGCCCCCCCGAGTCATTAGCTGATAAATCTTAATTGCTAGCTCATCTTATACAGCTGAGCAGGATAAACTCATGGTGACAACAGGAGGCAATGGTTAGATAGAGAATAGTGAATAATGGTATCGTCCAAGGATTCGGGGCCTTTGATGAAAAACGATATAGAATTGGGGAGAAAGGAAGTACCACTAGATCACTTGCCAAGAAGAGTACATTTGATTATTGATAATCGAGAAAGGAAATATTTCTAGATTGCTTGTCAAGGAGAGTAGCTTTGACTGTAAATAATTGAGGTATCTCTTTCCAGAGGCTTGCTGTGAAATTTATGATGTAATACACTTTTGCATAGAGATCATAAATATGAAATAATAGAAAAAATAGACAATAAACCTAAAAGACAGAAAATTTATTGGGGCTATGGAGTCTAGTTATCAAATAGGCTCGTATCAAATCCAAACTGAAGTCCAGTCAAATCCTAAAGGACATGGGTGCTGCAAGGCTGAACCAAGAAGCACCAAAATAAAAATTCCCACATAGTGAGGCAGGGATGAAAAATGCCCTCTCCACCCCTGATTCATTCCCTGTCCTTGTTAGAAACTGTGGTTTAAAATTTTAGAATAGAGTCACGGATTCCCAGCAGAAAATTTTGGGAGGAACAGGTGTAAGACCTGAAATTCAATTCATATCTAATCTGTGAGTTCTAAAAAAGGTTGAATATAACAAGGATCTATTTGACACATAATTGAAAGTCCATGGATTAACAAACAATCTTGCAAGTTCACTAAACTTCCAATTTAACATTTCAATAACTATAGTAATGAAAAGCTTACAATATAATGATTTAATTAAAGCGGTAATACTAATTATGCTGATGTGACATTTAAAATTTACGTTAACCTCCAACAAGTAGCCTGCTCACCATTAAAAACGAGGGGGGAAAAGTCCTTTCACCTAAACTCTCTAGAGATATTACATAATCACTGTTAACTCATGAGCATCCCTATCGTTTGCAAGTACTCTGTTCAACCCATATACAGACAACTAGAGGAAAATAAATTAATATCATGGAGCGTAACATGTGCATTATCATGTTACATTCAAATAAACTAAAGACAATCAACAAATGGGTTGCACATCCCCATTTTTCAAAGGAATTTTTTAAACTAGTTACAATCATCTAAAGGCATATAATAGAGTACGAATGAGCACGAAGATATGGAATATGTATGAAGCCAGGTTATATATACAAGGAAATCAATAATGCAAATAAAATCTGGATAACCCCCACTGTTCATTGTTCAATAAGATATGGGCACCACGACTTGCAACTTCAAGATGCTGAATGATTTCATAAGGTCAGATTCAAAGAGAATATGTTCATTATTCATTGATGAATCAAACAGAATTCAAAGTATTATAATCAATGTCAAAATTCCAAGGCCAAAATATAGTGAGATATACCTGGAATCCCCAAAATAATGAGTAAGTATATCTCGTGATTATACTATTTTCTGTAGTAAGATTTACAGCCTGAAGGTAGATTCCATAATCAAAACCTTCTTTGGCAAAACATGCTGAAGCATTCTCATTATTTATCCATGAATCCCTCTGTGAATTTGGAATCAGACTCCCAGCTTCATCCCCATGCCCACAATCTATATATTCCAAGCAGCTCAGATTTTTAGTGTCAACGCAGACCTTTCGGAAACATCGATTCACCCCCTGGGATAGCAACATAGAATTATTCAGGACATAAAGGAATAATCATTAGATTTTAAGGAATTTTCAAAGATTATGATGCCATCTCTTGTTATTAACGTTCCTCTATATTTGTTTCCAATCATCCCAATACAAGTGTCTGGTTATTAGATCATTTCCAGTTTACCATGTACAATCACCACCGGCCACCCAAATGAAACCAAAAGAAGAAGAGAGAAGTGTGGTGGATGCAAAAAAACAAAGCCTATATGTTTGAAACCAAACTATATTTTGAATAGGAATTTAAACAAAAGCATAACCGTTGAGAGATTAGGGTACCTTTGCAATTGGAACCGTGTAATCTAGCTATCAGATACTCATAAATAATAAGGGGAAAAGTCCATTTTACTTGAACTTGGGAAAGTCCATCAAGGAATTCTCAATGACATCAAATTGGACTATAGATTTGCATAAGTATTTCAATCATTAACTTAAATTTGAAGAAGTGTTGCAATTTTTAGCTTCTAATAGGCTTTCATTTAACAAAACATTCTTTTTTAAAAAAAAAAACCAACAACAACAACAAAAACAAACAAATAATTTCATGTGTCCAATGAATTATGAAGAGACATAAAAATTGATGGGACTTCAAAGAAAGAATCTTGGAGCAATAGTCTCTTTTTATTCACTTAACGATAAGTTTCATATCTGTTTTCTTAAAGAAAAATGTATTTTTTGTTAAAAATTTTAGGTCTTGGGAGATTTATTCCATATTTTGTCGATATATCTATAAAATTGAAATGTCGATATTTTAATTCTTGATTTCATGTTATTGGGATCCTAATACAATCACATTGCATCTTTTATGCATCTTTAGAAGGTTCTCAAATGGTCTTCTATGGGCTGCTTTTTCTCCTTTGTTTCTGCTCTGCCGGATTTCGGCTTGGATTTTTCCTTAAAGGAGTTTTGTTTCATTGGAGCCTTGTGGTGTCTTAGTGCTGCTGTCCCTAGATCCTTAGTTTCTTAGCTCATTGTTTCTGATTTTCTTTTATATTTTTCTTGGCTGCAATGCTCCTGTTTAAGCTTTTTGTTTTGTTTTGTATTTTTTCCTCTTCTTCTTGTCAATTGTTTTTGAGTTAGTTTCCTGAATATTTCCTTTTCATATTATCAATAAAAAGTTGTTTATTTATTTATTTTACATACGTGATTGTCTGGGCTAACTTATATGTACCTCGACAAATCTCGTGGGACAACCTGTCTGCCTGACCCTACAACATTTGGGTGTCAAAGAAACCCATAGAATTGAAACTTTACCTTGCTTTTAGAATTCAGATTTATTCCATACTTGATTTTCATAGAAATTAGAGAACTGAGACTTTACCTTGCTTTTTGTTCAAATAAGTGAGTGTATGCAGTGGAAGTGAACAAAAGCGCAACACTTGTCTCAGATGTAGAGTTCAAATTAATGAAATGAAAAGTTAATGACGATTGATTGGTGATACAAAGTTTACATGTAAAAATTGGTAGTTTCTCCAAGAAAAAGGTTGTTTAACAATAGGCAACTTTTCATTAACCATCATGGGTTGGCCTAATGTTAAATATCGAGGCATGACCTTGATAAAGGGCTCAAGTGGTCAAGGGTTCAATCCATGGGTTTCTTTAGCACCCAAATGTTGTAAGGTCAGGCAGGTTGTCCCATGAGATTAGTCGAGGTGCATGTAAACTAGCCCAGACTGTCTCACGGATATAAAATAAATAAACAACATTTTATTGATAATATGAAAAGGAAATATTCAGGAGACTAACTCCGAAGCTATTGACAAGAAGAAGAATAGTTGAAAAAACAAAACAAAACAAAAAATTTAAATAGGAGCATTGCAACCAATAAAAGAAAATCAGAAACAATGAGCTAAGAAACTAAGGATCTGGGAACAGCAGCATTAAGAAACCACAAGGCTCCAACGAAACAAAACTTCTTTAAGGAAAAATCACGAAATCCAGCAGAGCAGAAACAAAGGAGAAAAAGCAGCCCATAGAAGACCATTTGAGAACCTTCTAAAGATGCATAAAAGATGCAATGTGATTGTGTTAGGATTCCAAAAACATGAAACCAAGAATTAAAATATCGAGTCGATATCAATATCGGCATTTCAATTTTACTAATAGATCAACAAAATATCGATATCAACAAATATTTTTGTAATCACGAATTTTATAAAACTTATTTAGATTAATAATTAAGTTGTTTTTACTCCCAAACTAACTTATAGATATTTTTATTAGTATTCTTGTTCATATTGGACTAAATAGATGACATGTTTATGTTTTACAAGCACTAATAAAAGATGTTGGAAATATCTATGGATATTTAATATCGATATCAAACCCTTCGATTTATCGATGTATATTTTCATCCATGCACGAAACAAAAAATAGAACTATATTGCAATTTTCGAAGAGAAATTACAATACCAATAGCCTTTCGAGAAGGTTATCTCTCTCTCCAAGTCCCGCATTAGATAATTTTCAAAATATTCCCCTCCAAGATCCCCAACTCTCCTATTTATAACCAAGTCATCCTTAGTTAATTATATGCCCTTACTAATATCCTACTATTATTCCCAATCCCAACATATTCCCTATAAGTACTCTCACAAATTGCGTTAACTGGAAACTGTGGGAAGAAAATTGAAAATTTGGCTTCAAGAAATCACAGTAAAAATTTGCCACCAATTGTATCCCAACCATTTAACGACTTTAGAGACAACTGCGAGAAAATGGGATACAGTGCACCATTAAAAATTTCGACGACGTGAATGAAGCATATCAAAAGAGATAGGATGTCCACCTGAAGCCCAAGGAGATACCAGAAAGAGCCAACGATATGACCAGCCAACATAAAGGTCAGAAGATTGATGACAAAATTTGCCCATGCTGTCTCAAAAACAAAGCCACTTGGAGACTGGCCAGCAAGAAGAGGTAGAAACCTATACAGTCTGGGAATATATTGAACAGTAACTGCAGTGCGTAATAGATTTTTGGCATAATTTGCTCCAGATGACCCCAAAGACTTTGGCAGGACAAGAAAAATTATAATCTGAGAAAGAAAACGAGAGAGAGTAAGAGACCAAGTTCACTTTTTCCGGTTACTGATACTTCCAGAACAATGACCATCTTGCATAAAATAATAATAATATTGAACCAATTAGCTAATGATTAGTAATGCTTAATTTCTTTATTAAAAAAATCATTCACAGGTCACAAACATATTTGGATATATGTCAAGGACATCTCTGAAATTTTAGAATTCAGAAAACCAGGATATTCTACAAGAACGTGAGATCTCAGAGAAATATGGTTGGGATTAGTTGACATGTATCTGCCTGTGTGAGCCAGGGGATAGGGAGCGTACCTGAGGCAGCGGCAAAACAACAAGCAAATCTATAAAAAAATTTCCTTTAAGGTAATTCATAGCAATTTTCTTTGGATGATCAACCAATTCGCCAGCACCAACAACTCTGGTTTCTGGTGCCACGTAGGCCAACCTAAACTGCATGTGATTAAAGACATCAAAATTTGTAGTTAGGGATTGATCTAGAATACAAAACATTGTACGAAATTGTCAACCTAGCTTGAATTTCTAATTTATCTTGCATCTAATCAGACCTGATTGTTTCTTTATCCAGTGTTTCACTTTCATCCTCTTTTTTGTTCTTTTGTGCTGAACCAGATGAAATACTTACCTTATCATGAACTGATGAACCAAGCTACTTTATATGAGTCTATGAAGTTTAATCTCTATAGGAGATTTAGTTGTAGAACTTTAGATAAGGTTGACATGTTACCATTTTATTTAATGGAAATTTGAAAAAAAATAAATATATCATATTAAGAAGAAAAAAGATCATAGAGAAACACTCTTTTAGCATTTTGTCTACATAGTAAATTGATTGATAAGGTTTAAATAGCATTTTAGTTCCTAAACTTTCAAGTTTGTTCCATTTTTTGGTCCATTAAATTTCGAGTTTATTCTATTTTGGTATCGAACTTTCAAATTCTAGTTCCAAAACTTTAGAAAAGAAGGAAAAAATCTACCCTAGTGTCGTGGGACTTTTCGAGCTATTGGGGCATATTTTGGTGATCTCGATGGCTCATATACAAGTCTAACGTAATCTGCATGGTTTCATGACAACATGTCTCAAATAGATGCTAAGGGGCTTCACTCCCTCAGATCAGTAGCTTTGACCAGCACCTTCACTTTCCGATCATCTTGTTCAGAGACTCAGAATTCTCCGATGGGTTCTTTTCGATCATCTTGTTCATAAACTGATTTACCATAAAGTATGGAAGTAAAAAGTTGCAATGCGAATGGATCCTATTTTTGTGTATGGCATGATTCTGGTAAGTTTTTTGTGGAAGATTTGGAAGTCAACAAGCTACTTCTCCTGTTGAAATCCAGCTAAATTGGTTCGTTGAAAATATACTAGATTTGATTAAGGGATCCTTCTCACGTTTCGTTGTGAGAAATGGCCGTGATGGTTCAGGTGTCACACAATTGTCAAAGTTTTGTGGATCCTCAGGATGGATTATGAGATGTGTGGTTTGGGTCGTTTGGCCATCTTTAGGAGGTAGATATTTTATTCATATTCCTTCCGATGATTCGTTGCAAGGTTGGTATTCTTTTGGTTTATGCTCCTAGAGTTCCAGAAAAGTTTTGAAGATTCGGTTAAGCCTTTAATACCAAGAAGGGAGTCAGCATCAAAAGTTTTGCCATCCCAGGGAGAAAGCTATGTGGGCATTGTGAAGAATTCATGACCATAAAAGCTTTGTTTTCCGGTCGAAGAAACAGGGCTCGGTTCAGAAGCTTTTCCAAGACTGAAACAATAACTCTATATTGGATATTAAAGAATTCTTATGTTTTTCAAGAAGATTTTAATAACTTATGGATAGTTTCCCATTTGTTTGAGTTCAATGCCTAGTCAGAAATAGCCAAAACGCTAAAAAATTTCCTTCATTCTGATGTCATTGTCAATCCTCTGTTTGCAGAAAATGCTTTACTCGAATTGGACCAAGGAGTTTTGGACGACTTGATTGAGAAACCAGGCAAATGGCAGAGGTGTGGATCATTCCATCTAAAGTTTGAAAAGTGAACAAGTTTATGCATAGCCGACCGATGTATTCAAAAGGATATGGAGGATGGATTTCAATCAAGAATCTCCCGTTAGATTATTTGTGTAGGCAAACGTTTGAAGCTATAAGAGCTTATTTTGGAGGACTGGAAGATATTGCAACGGATACTTTAAACCTTCTTAACGTATCCGAAGCCAAAATTCAAGTTAAGAAAAATGTATATGGATTCATGCCATCAACCATAGAAATCGCTGATGAAAAACTATTTTTCTGAATTTCGGAGATATTGAATTAATTGATCCTCCCTCAAGGGTGCAAGGTGACTTATTTTTTAAAGATTTTATTAATCCAATTGATATAGTCCGTTTGAATCAAGTCTTAAAAGATGAAGGAATAGAGTTTGAATCCTTAAATCCCGAATTGAATTTCCTGTTACCTTCACGGTTGTCTATAAATTTTTCAAGAAACCCTTTAGCTTCCAACATAAAGGGGGGCAATATCAAGTTGCAGAAGCCAAAGGATGTGGATCACTTGGATTTAGTTGTTTCAGATTCCGTTTCACAGCCGATGGAGAAGACAACCAGGAATTCATCTACTTCTAATGTGAACGCGGAGCAAAATTTATTGAAGAGTTATAAAACCATTGGTGATACAATTGCTATCCAAAAAAAGACCCCTGATATCCCTTCGAAAGACTTTCAGCCAACCTTTGTCGCCAAGAAAGCCACAGACCCGGTCGTTTCACCTTCCAAATTTAATTGTCCCTTGCCATAAGCTCTCTTGTCCATCTGTATCCCCAACCAATGAAGTTTCGTCCTTAAAGGAGAATGTCGTTGGTTCCTACTTTAATGAAAAGACAATAACTAATTGTGTTATTTTCTCTCTCCTAGAAGTTCAAACGACGGCGTCCCCCATCTTTCAGTAGCCCCCTCTTCATTGCTTCATTGTAATAGTATGGCTGTTCCTTCTTCCCCAGCCCGCGTCTCTCAGCCAGTGGAAGCAAAGACGCGCTCACATTTGTTCAAGCTGTATCCCAAGCATTTTTCCAGGAAAAAAAAAAAAAAAAAAACTTCTTTCCTAAATTCTTGGTCTAAAATGGTGAACTCAAATTTGCTTGAGGAATGTTGTGTCAAAATACAAATCCCTGGGCTTATACCCGAAAAGCCTGAAATTCCTTCTTTAAATCATCCTTCTTTTATCTATTCTGACTTTAAAATTCCTGGTCCAAACATTAATTTTGTGAGAGGTCTCCCGGATAGTTTTCCAAGTAATTCTTGTCAAAAAGAGCTAGAAACAGACGAAGAACCAATAGTAAGTGTTAGTAGTGAAGAGCTTGAAAATTCTGAAACAGAGGAAATACGAGAAGAGAAAGAGACAGCTGATGGGTTTGGTTTCAATATTTGTCATTTATTTCAACCAGAGGAAGCTCACTTGAATGGTAAGGATGAAGTCCTTTTTTCTAACCCTTTCAGTAAGGAAGATATTCCCAAGCATCTACATTCAATAATTGAAGCTTGTGATATCATTCTTGGTTGAGCTGCTTATAGTTGTTTTTGAGATTTTGGGGTTGCTATTTTTGTCTTTTCCTCTTTAAAGTTTCTGACGTGAAGCACAAGAGATCATGGAGGTCTTTCTAGCTGGTGGGGGTTTTTTATGTTTGTTTTAAATTTTATTTGAATCTTGGAAGATGCTCCAAATTTTATTCTCTGTTAGAAGGACACTATAAACTTTTGAACGTGTTTGTCAGCCTGATTGATTGGGTTGTTGAGAGTTCTCTGAGGGATTGATTTGAACTCAAACAGCCGCAGAGCAAATGGAACTATATTTGATTGGTTGGATCCTGCGCATTTGTTTTTCCTCTTGAAAGGTATTTCTCAATGGACGGGCACAGCAAGAGAAAGCAACTCGGGAGGTTTTAAAGCAGATTATGTTATTGTGGGTTGGTTTCGTGCTTTGCCTCCTGTTCAAGCCTAAAGTACAGTACTTTGCTAGTAGTTTGGCAGTTTGGTATTTTATTCTTTGGGTGTTGTCTTGAGGGTTGTTCTCCTTTGTCTTTCTTTTTGTCCTTGTTTGGTCCAATTTCTATTTTCTCTTTTCTTTGTTTGTTTCATTGTAATTTGAGCATTAGCCTTCTTTCATTAATTCAGTGAATAAATCTTGTTTCCATTTTGTAAAACTCTTAGGTTTGAGAAAGAATCAGAATACTCTATTCATTCACCAAAAATATGAATATATATGTGTACAAAGGATAGTGTTGAAATGGTGATTTAGCCCTAACGGCGTTTTAGTCTTTTTCTTAGTGTCTACTGTCTAGGGTTTCTCTCAGTTTGGTTATTTATACCTGTCTGTGTTGAGTACTGTGTATTAGAAAATTAAAAGAATAAAAATTCTCCTATTGTGGTTTTTTCCCTGATCTAGAGTTTCCACGTAAATTTGTGTTTGTTTCTTCTCTTCTCTTTTCAATATGGTATCAGAGCATGGCGACGAAGCCCTGGCCATCATTGATGAGAACAAACCAGAGAATCTAACAGAAACCTCCATTGGAACGAAGGGATCCATGAACGCTAAAGTTGCTGCAGCCATAAGAGAAGCCGTCGAGCATTATTTTCACGCCGCTTTGCCTCAACTCCTCAAATCCATGTCTGATCCAACCTCCAGCCAGACCCGACCCGATCCTCAAATCTGTAGCCAGTGGACTCCCTCTGCAGACCCGACCACCGGAGATCCCAGACCCGATCGGCACACGGATCCGGGCTCCTCCACGATGCACGGACCTACGGATTACACAGACCCAATTAGACCAGCGACTGATCGAAGCTTTACTGACTGCGACCCATCTAATTTCCACCATATTTTGCCTCAGATCCCACCAATGCACGAAAAGTCACCAGCCCCAGGAGTTTTTGCACCGCCCAACATCATCGCTCGTGTTTTTTCAGCCGAACTTCAGCCTGGGTTTGCGAGTCAGCCGCCGGCCCTAGCACACGTTCCAGATCGTTCATGGATGACCCACTCTTCTCAACTGGTCCAACCGGTTCAACCAAACCAGGTCCAGCCAAACCAGTATGGTCAACCAGTTCCCAGCCCTTCTTTTGGTCCTTCCTCGAGCCAAAATGAAGCTACCTTTTCAGGCATTTATGGGCAAAACCAACCTATGGCAAATTCTGGTGGAACCGTTGGCTTTGAACAGCAGTTGGCAAACTTACAGCAGCAAATATCGGCCCTTAGATCCACGACAAATCCTACAACTGGTTTACATCCACATTCAGACTTCTCTTTATGATTGGAAACACCGGTAAATGCTTACTCTACTTTACCTGTAGCAAATATTATATCTGGTTCTGTGGGAAACTCTGCAGGGATTTCTATTGGTGAGAAACTTAACGGACAAAATTACTTTTCTTGGTCCTAATCGGTAAGAATGGTCCTTGAGGACTCACAAGTTCGGCTATCTAACTGGAGAAATACAAAAACCAAACCCCGGTGATCCCCAGGAACGTATATGGAAAGGAGAGGACTCTCTTCTTCGCTCAATTCTAATAAACAGCATGCAACCCCAGATCGGGAAGCCACTTCTGTACTCTCCGCTCGGGATATTTGGGAAGTTGTCCAAAAGCTCTATTCACAGAGGCAAAATGCCTCACGACTTTATACCTTGAGAAAACTTGTTCATGAGTGCAAACAAGGGACTCTTGACGTAACGTCTTATTTCAATAAATTGTTCCTACTGTGGCAAGAAATGGACTTGTGCCGCAAAGTCGTGTGGAATTGTCCTGTTGACGGAGTTCAGTACTCAAAGATTGAGGAGGCGGACCGGGTGTATGATTTTCTGACTGGCTTAAACCCTAAATTTGATGGTGTCCGCAGTCGGATTTTGGGACAGAGACCAATACCATCTCTAATGGAAGTATGCTCATAGGTCAGATTAGAAAAGGACAGAACCAGTGCTATGAATGGCACTAGCAACAACCACTTAGATTCTGCTGCGTTTGGGGCCAAGTCTTTGGGACCAGAGAGCGACAAACAAAACGAAAAATCCCCACCAATTTATAAGCACTGTAAGAAACCGTGGCACACCAAAGATCAATGCTGGAAGTTACATGGTCACCCACCGAATGGCAAGCGACAACCTGCGAATGATAAGTCAAAAACCGGTCGGGCCCTTGCCAGTGAAACAGGGATGGTACATCATCAGCCACTAGCCAGGTAGAGTCAAGCATGGTTGGAACCAACAATGTCGCACAATCAAGTACTTCTCAGTCCTTTAGCTTCTTGGTTGAAGGGGATGAATAGGGGATTTTGACTCAGGAGCAACGAACCACCTAATTGGATCATCTGGTCAATTCCTCTCTTATTATCCAAGTGCGGGAAACGAGAGAATACAAATTGCAGATGGATCCTTTGCTTCCGTTGCTGGAAAAGGTCACTTATCTCCTATTCATAGTCAACGTCATAAGTTTGTGCGTAGCCTTTCGCTACAAGACGTGCTTTTAACCGAGCAACAGAACCATCAAAATTGACTTTAACTGCAAACACCCATTTGCAACCGATAGCCTTCTTTCCTGCAAGGAGAGAAACTAAATCCCAAGTACAATTATCATCTAAGGCAATCATCTCCTCCACCATTGCGGTACACCAACCAGGATGAGACAAAGCCTCATAAACAGTTTTCGAGATGGATACAAACTCTAAGGATGCAATGAATGAACATGTGGAAGGCGGCAAATGGTTATATGAAACAAAAGATGAAATAGGATGAACACATATACGTTTACCTTTACGAAAAGCAATAGGAAGATCATCACTCGTGTCTGGATCCAATGACGAAGAAGACTCTGGTACAAGGCATGGAACTGAAGGAGGTTGTCGTCGAGTATAGACCTTAACGTGGGTGGAAGAGTAGAGGTAGCCACAGGTAGAGATGAATCAGGAAGAGAATCGAATGGAGAAATAACTGTGTAGACAAGGAAATCATCATCTAATTCCTTATGCTCCCCCTGACTCTTATTCGAAGAGAAAGACGGTGATGAAAAAAATGGGGTATGTTAAAAAAAATGTGATATCAAGAGAGACGGAATATTTATTTAGACTAGGACAATAACACCGATACCCCTTTTGGACACGGGAGTAACCAAGGAAAATATATTTTAAGGACTTTAGATCCAGCTTGGTATGCTGAGGCCGAATATCCCGAACAAAGCAGGTACAACCAAATCCGTTTTGTCCAATTTTTTTCTCTAACTTATTTGATTTGAAAGATATTAGGTACAGATACTCAAAGCTACATCATTAATTTGTTAAAATTAAAGTAAACGTAAGTACCAAAATAGTTATTTTCTGAAAGTTTAAGAACTAAAGTTGACATTTTAAAAGTTCGAAAACTAAAATAGAACAATTTTGAAAGTTCAAAGACCAAAATAAAATAAACTTCTAAGTTTAAGGACTAAAATAGAATTTAAATCATTCAATAATATATATCAAAATGTCATAGTTTCTTATCAACTTAAGCATAGTTTTAGTCAAGGGCTAAAATGTTGGGTTTGAAAACTCAGGGACCAAATGCAACCTAAGTCGAACCTAAGGAACCAAAAGTGCAATTTTTCCTTCTCTTTTTCATGTTTTTCTTTAATTTTTATTCTTTTCTAAAATAACCTTTCATATATAATTGTTAACCTTTTAAGTTTAAATAACTATCTACACAAGTTTGAGTTTGATTTCAGTTTGATCCTTGTCCATGAAATATTTAGCAGTATGGTTGGTACGTATTGCTTCTAACTACTAATAAACAAATATATTACAATCACATGGAATCCACCATAAAATTTTGAACTAGTTAAAATTTGGATGGAAAAAAAATAAACAGCTACCTGGAGAAGCATGTGTAGGAAATAGATAAAATCAGTCATGCTCCGAAAAACCACCAATGTTGTGGTCAAAGGCCAGTCAATAACGATGCACTTATTCTTCTGCACAAGTTACGCAAACAAATTATTATGACTAAATGGTATATGCGACAGTTGAATCATCAGGATTTTTATATTTAAAAAATGTCCATGGACTTCTTAAATAGCATTGAATAATTGACAGAATTTATTAACGTATTGGAGGGGGAAAAAAGTAAATATGAGAATCTCTTTTTCTTTTTTTCTTTTTTTTTTTTCTTTTTTTTTGAAAATCACATATGTGAGGAAGGGGTTTTTAACTCACTCATGCATTTTGTCGAATCACTTGATTCAAATGGATGATTATAGTAAGATATAGCTTGGATTTCATTGCACCAAAGATCGTTTTAGATTTCAATGATTGGAGAAAGAGGAAGAAGAAGAAAACCATACCTCTTGAACAGACAGCAAGAAGAAAAATAATGGGTCCAAGAAGATTGCCACTAAGCAAGCAATGACAAAAAACTTGTTCCATTGCTGTATAACTTTTGCATGAGGATTCATAACTCCAGGAATATATGGAAGCAAGAAGCACCAGAAGGACTGAAACTTCCCCGCCCAACCTTTCCCTCCTCCGTAGAGATCATTATGAAACTGAACAAACAGAATGATTTAACCTAAGGATTGCTCTATTCACATCAAGTTACAAAGCATGTTGTGGGAATGATCTGACCTTGTTTTTTTTTTTTTTAATTAAAACAAAAAAAAAAAGAAGAAAAAAGAAAAAAGAAAAGAAAGAAAGAAAGAAAAATCACAGTAGATGATATATTTATCAAATAGCTTAATGTTAAATCACCACTGAATTCCAAATTTTATATTGATAGTAATGGTTAACAGTAAATTTAATATTTCATCAATACTTAAGTACTTAATCCTCCCCTTCAGGACTACTCTATGCATCATATGACCTTGCCTATTTGTGCGCAAGTCTGTAAGCTTTCAGAAAAGCAACGAACTGCAGATATGTACTTACAAAATTTAACTACTTTATGAGATAAAAATAAATAGCATAACTTAAAACTATAAAAAAAAAAACAATTAAAAATTACACTCATGTGGTATCTGTAATATATCCTTTTACAGTTATAGAAGAGAATGTTGCTTAAGAAGGATAGGTAACTGTTATAATATGTATTTATATTTTAGTTATGATTAGTTGTCCTTTATTGCAATTTTATGTCTCCTAGATTAGGATTTTTTAGTTGCCTATATATATATGCGTGTGTGTATCTTCAACCCAATTAAATAATAAGATCATTATTCTCTCCAAAAGTATTGAGAACATGGTATCAGAGCAGTCTAGGGTTTAGAATATTCGCTCGACAGCTACGTTAGGGTTTACGCTTCTCACAAGGTTAGGGTTTGAGTTGAGTCATCAAGTTTGAGTGACCTTTTGTCTACACCACCCATCCCAGGAGAAGCACCGTCACTGTCCGCTCCAGTCTGCAGTCGTCAGTCGCCAGGAACGGCCGCCATGAGGTTCACGTGTCGCCACAAAGGTTTTCCTCCATCACCACGTGCCGGTGCATGAGGGCGCGTGGGACCACCGTTCCACATTCCGTCATTTGCATTCTTCTTGGTTCATCTTTTCTGATTATTCTGTGCATTTGGTTCCATTGAAATCTACTCTGTTGTGAGTTATTTGAAAAAATACCTTTTGTGCTTAGGGTTTGTTGCTGTTTTGTTTCAATTTGGAGCTGTTTTGCTCTTTGGTTCATCTTTGATTTCAATTTTGATTTGTTTTTTCCACTCGTGAGATCTACAAACTATTTGTTAGTTCATAATGGATGAAGTGAAGCATATGGTGGTATCTAATGTAATTCCCCTAGAATCGAAGATAACTGAACGTAAGTTAAATAGATCTAATTACTATGATTAGCGTCGGACAATTCAATTTTATTTTCTTAGTATAGATATGAATGACCATGTGACTGAGGAGCCACCAAAAGATGATAAGAAAAAGGCTTACCTTCGCGATGATGCTCGACTTTATCTTCAGATTAAGAATTCTATTGAAAGTGAAGTTGTTGGTGTCGAAAATAGCATATTAACCTAGGGGTTTTTCGTAATTTCTTGTTCCCTAAGGCTTCCCATTGTCTATTTATTTGGTCTATTCTCTTGTACTTTGTGTATCAAACCAATAATAAAAAATAAGTCTCAATTGTGGTTTTTTTCTCCCTATTCTAGGGTTTTCCACGTAAACTGTGTGTTCGTTTCTCGTTTTCTAGTTTCATCATGGTATCAAAGCAATGGGACGAAACCCTAGCCGTCATCGACGAAAATTAACCACAGTCTTCTTCAGCAGTCATCGTGGGGATCAGTGGAGCCGCAAACATCGAGATCACCACAACCGTCTAGGCAGTCGTCGAGTGTTACCTCCAAGTCGCACTGCCTCATCTTATTCCAGCCATCGTTCAGGTCCAACAGCCGTTCGAAGGCCAGCCGAGTCGTCCGTCCCAGATCGGAGCGTCGACCGGTGGCCAGAGTCGTTCGATACTTGAAGCCCAGCCGATCGGAGCCGCTCCTCAACAGACCGCGTCGAGCCAGCTGACGAGTTGTACCCAAAGGTTGCGGCTGGATACTTCCGATCGCAGCTTCCACCTACGCAAACCCTAGTCGATGGACATTTTCAGGTAGTTCCGCTCCCTTCAGTTGCAGCGTCCGGTCGGGGTCTCTAGTCAAGCCGAGCCTAGTAAACCCATCGTTTGTGGGATCCTCGTTTAGTCGCACCGATTTTGTTCCCTCTATCCCTTCAGCTCCTTCCACGCCGGTTGATGTTCGGGGCTGGGCTCCCTCGGCCGACTTCTTCCAACTAGTGACAGTGTCGGTCCCCAGTGAACAGAAAGGTCCAGCTGTGCCAAGCAGCAGCGACGCGACCCAATTCCCTAGCGAGATTCGGCATCGTTTCGCCTATCTCCAACAGCAAATAGCAGACTTCGGAACAGTTCTTGGCACGAACCCATAACCAAAATTCTACTCTGAGAATCCGGTAAACTCTTTCTCTGTTTTACCCAATACGAATTATTTGTCTGGCTCGATGGACAATTCTACAGGATTCATCATTGGAGAAAAGTTGAAAGGCCATAATTATTTTTCTTGGTCACAATCAATCGGAATGGCACTGGAAGGGAGACATAAGTTTGGGTACTTAACGGGGGAGATACCAAAACCTGAACCGGGTGATTCTCAAGAACGTATCTGGAAAGGGGAAGACTCCTTGTTACAGTCAGTTCTTGTTAACAATATGGAAACCTAAATTGGCAGACCATTACTGTATGCTTCAACCGCCAAGGATATTTGGGATGCTGTGCAGAAGCTTTACTAAAAAAGGTAGAATGCGTCTCGACTGTACACTCTACGCAAGCAGGTCCACGAATGCAAACAAGGGACTATGGATGTAACTTCCAATTTTAATAAACTATCCTTGTTATGACAAGAGATGGATCTTTGTTGAGAAATAGTTTGGAATTGTGCACAAGATGGGGCTCAGTATTTGAAGATTGAGGAAGCTGATCGGGTCTATGACTTCTTAGCTGGATTGAACTCTGAATTTGATGTTGTTCAAAGTCGAATATTGGGCCAACGGCCTATACCCTCTCTCATGGAAGTATGTTCAGAAATACGGTTGGAAGAGGGCAGATCGAATGCTATGAACAACCCAGTTAGCACTTCAACTGAGGCTGCCATCTTTACTACAAAATCGTCCGGCTCTGATGGCGATAAGAAACCCACTCTTGTCTGTGAGCACTGCAAAAAACCGTGGCATACAAAAGACCAGTGTTGGAAGCTACATGGACGACCTCCGAACAGTAGATGTCGTCAGTCACATGACAAATCAAACCCTGGACGTGCCCTAGTGAGTGACTCGGCGAATGAGAATCCTCAACATCAACCTCCAGTAGACAATAAGACCAATCTAAGTGCAGTTGAGGTCAATGTCATTGCACAATCAGGTACGATTCAGTCTTTTGGCCTTATTAGCATTAATGGTAAAAAAAAACCCTGGATTGTTGACTCAGGGGCTACAAATCATCTTACTAACTCAACTGATCAATTTCTTTCATACTATCCGAGTGCTGGTAATGAACGGATTAGAATTGCAGATGGGTCGTTTGCCCCTATTGCAGGGAAAGGACATCGTCTCCATTTGAGGGTTTGGTACTGTGTGGTCAATGTTTTTAAATGCCTAAGGCGCCTTAAGGCATAATAGCCCTCTGGAGCCTAGGTGCAAGACGCACAAAAAAACGTGGGTTTTTTTTTTGTGAGGCGCACTATATATAAAAATGTTACATTAAAAAGAGAGAGTATAATTGAAGTAGGAATAAGGAAAAAAAGGGACCCCAAACACAAGAATTTTGCATTTAGGTTTGGTAAACTTGATCCTTTTAGTTAATAAAGAACGAAAACCCTTAATTATTACTATTTTTTAAAAATAATTGAAAAGCCCCAAGGCGTGGGGCTTTGATTCTTGGGGCTTCACAAAAAGCACGCCTAAGGCGTGCCTTATTTTGTGAGCCTTGCTTTTCCAAGGTGAGGCATCAAACCTGTGCCTTGGGCCTAGGTGCGCGCCTAAGAGAGCATTTTAAAACACTGTGCGTGATGTGTTGCACGTTCCTAAGATATCATATAATTTATTGTCTATCAGTAAAATTACAAGAGATCTGAGTTGTCAGACAGTTTTTTCACCCGACTCTATTTTATTTCAGGATCTGAGCTCGGGGACGACGATTGGCACTTCCCGACACGATAGGGGGCTCTACTTCCTGACTGATAATACTTCTTCTAGGAATGTTTAGGGACTAGTCTCGTTTATTTAAATTTTTCTACTTCTGAGAATGACTTTATGTTGTGGCATTTTCGCTTAGAACATCCAAATTTTCAATACATGAAATATTTGTTTCTGCATTTATTTCGCAATATTAATATATCTTCTTTAAACTGTGATGTTTGTATTCGTGTCAAACAAAGTCGTGTCTCCTTCCACTCTCAGCTCTACAAACCGTCCAGACCCTTCACCTTAGTTCATAGTGATGTCTGGGATCCCTCACTAATCACCACCGCACGAAATTCACCCCTCGTGCTCAAAAATGTGTTTTTGTCAGGTATCCTTTCCACCAGCATGGTTATAAGTGTTACCACCCGTCATCTCACAAATATTTTGTTTCCATGAAAATCACCTTTCTTAAAGATCAGCCATCCTTTCCCGTTAGCCATCTTCAGGGGGGACAACTCTAGTGAAGAGACTAACTGGTCCACATATGCAGTTCCCTTAGAGTCATCTCCTATTCCTGAACATGTCGGCCCTGTCCTTCCTATCAACCAGGTCCCATGGATAACATACAATAGGAAAAATCTCAGGAAGGAAACAGCGCCACCTGTCGCATCTCCGGCTTCGGTCCATGAATTAGACCCAGCATCAGGTACGTGTATTCCTAAAATTAATGATATTGATACTTGTGCTGAGACTAACGGTTGCAGAGAGGAAAAAGGCAAAGAAGGTGCTGACAGCACCACCATGGCAGATGGAGAGACAACTGAGAATACTGATCAGGAAACAATTCCGGAAAATGAGAATGATACTAGAGATGGTGATGATATGGGGGGGACCTCTGAAGGTGAAACCCCTGTTGAGCATACGATCAATCACAATGGAAAACTTGACAGGAAGGAAGATCGCGATGCTTCTCTCGATCTCCCTATAGCCCTAAGGAAAGGCACTCGATCATGTACGAAGTACCCTATGCATAGTTACATGACATCACCCAAGTTTAGAGTCTTTACCACCAGTCTAGATACAGGGATGCTACCGAGTAGCATACAAGCTACAATGGAAACTCCTGAATGGAAGGTTGCAGTCATGGAAGAAATGAGGGCACTTGAGAAAAATGGAACGTGGGATCAAGTGATTCAACCCGAAAAGCACAAGGTAGTTGGGTGCAAATGGGTCTTTACTATAAAGTATAAGTCTAATGGAATGATTGACCGATATAAGACTAGGTTGGTTGCCAAAGGCCTTACTCAAACCTTTGGTGTGGATTACTCCGAGACATTCTCCCCCATAACTAAGCTTAATACTATCCGAGTATTACTGTCAGTTGCAGTAAACAAGGATTGGCCTTTTCATCAACTGATGTAAAGAATGTGTTTCTTAATGGAGAACTTCAAGAGGAAGTCTACATGAGTCCTCCCTCCGGTTTTGAGAGTCAATTCAAACACCAGGTGTGCCGACTGAGGAAATCGCTATATGGGTTGAAACAGTCTCCGAGGGCTTGGTTTAACAGATTTACCACCTTTGTCAAAGGACAAGGATATACCCAAGGGTACTCAGATCACACACTATTTACAAAGAAGTCAACTTCAGGGAAGATTGCAGTTCTCATTGTGTATGTCGATGATATTGTGCTTTCTGGTGATGAAGTTGATGAAATTATGAGACAACAAAGATGGCCAAAGAATTCGAGATTAAAGACCTTGGGAAGTTGATATATTTCCTCGGAATGGAAGTAGCTCAATCAAAGGAAAGGATTTCAATGTCCCAACGGAAGTACACTATTGACTTGCTCAAAGAAACATGAATGTCTGGTTGTAAACCTGTTGACACCCCGGTTGAGTATAATTCAAAGTTTAGTAATACAGGTAACAGTGTCCTTGTCAACAAAGAGAGGTATCAGCGATTGGTTGGGAAATTGATCTACTTATCTCACACGAGACCTGATATATCCCATGCAGTTAACGTTGTTAGTCAGTTTATGCAAGCTCCTTATGAGGAACATATGACAGCAGTTGAGCGCATTCTACGATATTTGAAGGGAACCCCTGGTGGTTTGATGTTCAAGAAGTCCGATAAACGTTGCATTAAAGCTTACACTGATTCTGACTGGGCAGGATCTGTTGTTGATAGAAAGTCAACATCTGGGTATTGCACGTTTGTCTGGGGTAATCTAGTGACTTGGAGAAGCAAAAAACAGGAAGTTGTGGCCAGAAGTAGTGTTGAGGCTGAATATCGAGCCATGAGTTTAGAGATATGTGAAGAAATCTGGTTGATGAAAGTGTTGTCAGATCTTCATCAAGATAGCGAGCTTCCAATGAAACTGTTTTGTGACAATAAGGCAGCAATAAGTATTGCAAATAATTTAGTTCAGCATGACAGAACCAAACATGCTGAGATTGACAGACATTTCATCAAGGAAAGACTGGACAATGGAAGTATATGCATTCCCTATGTTCTTCAAGTCAGCAAGTTGCAGATGTGCTCACAAAGGGATTGCTCAGACAAAGCTTTGATTATTGTGTCAGCAAGTTGGGCCTTATTGATATTTACGCCCCAACTTGAGGGGGAGTGTCAAAAATAGCATATTAACCTAGGGGCTTTTTCGTAATTTCTTGTACCCTAGGGTTTCCCATTGTCTATTTATTTGGTATGTTCTCTTGTACTTTGTGTATCAAACCAATAATAAAAAATAAGTCTCAATCGTGGTTTTTTCTCCCTATTCTAGGGTTTTCCATGTAAACTGTGTGTTCGTTTCTCGTTTTCTATTTTCATCAATTGGTTTAGTAGATCATTGTGATTCTGTGAAGGAACTCTTAGAATTCTTAGAATTTTTATATTCTGGAAAAGAACACGTTCATCGAATGTTTGATGTCTGTATGCAATTCTTTCGAGCTGAACAGAAAGCAAAATTTGTTACAAGTTACTTTATGAGACTTAAGAAGACAGCTGCCAAATTTGCTTTACTATTGCCGTTTAGCCCCAATGTCAAAGTTCAACAAGCTCAGGGAGAAAAGATGGCTGTTATGATATTTTTTAGTGGACTTTTACCTGAGTTTGAAATGGCTAAAACACAGATTCTTTCTGATTCTGAAATTCGGTCATTAGAGGAAGCCTTCAGTCGTGTTATTCGTATTGAGAGTTCTCAATCCGATTCGCCTGTTTCTCAACCTAATAGTGCTCTTATGAGTAAGAATGATAATAACTCCCAGGGTACTTCAGGGATGACTAACAATTTTCAAAAGTCTAGTTATGATAATTGAATATCAGATTCTCTAGAGATCGTCCGTCACTATTGTTGTAAGCCAAGACATCTAAAACACGATTGTCGAAAGTTGTTGTATAAGACTCAATGATCTCAACATGCTCAGATAGCTTCCACCAATGATATTGCTGAGAAGTTTGTTAGCATCTCTGATGACGACTTTGCTAAATTTCAAGTATTCCAGGAATTCTTGCAAGCATCTTCTTCATCAAATCCTATTGCCACCATTGTCGAGATAAGTAATACGAAATGTCTTCTTACATCATCTACCAAATGGGTTATAGACTCTGGTGCCACCGCTCATATGACAAGTAATTCTAACTTATTTTCTATGCCTTTGTCCCCTGTTTCATCTCTGTCTGTCACTTTGGCAGATGGATCAACCTCCTCTGTTCTTGGATCCAACACCATTCCTCTCACTCCATCACTTTCTTTGTCCTTTTTGTATTACATTTGCCTCAATTGTCTTTTAATTTAATTTCTATTAGTCATCTTACTTGTGACCTTAATTGTTTTGTCTCTTTTTTTTTTTTTTTTTTTTGGTTATTGCTTGTTTTAGGATCATATGACGGAGAAGATTATTGGTAGAAGACATGAGTCAAGGGGCCTTTACATTTTTTACCACTAGATACCTAAAGTTGTGGCTTGCTCTGGAGTTACATCCCGTTTGAAGTTCATTGTCGTTTAGGTCATCCATCATTGTTCGTGTTGAAGAAACTTTATCTAGAATTTCGTTCCTCGTCGTCTTTGAATTGTGATTCGTGTCAGTTTTCTAAATTTCATCGTCTTAGTTCTAGTTCTAGAGTTCATAAACGAGCTAGTGCTCCTTTTGAGTTAGTTCATTCTAATATTGGGTCTTTGTCCAGTCGTGTCCCAAACAAGTTTTCGTTACTTTGTTACTTTTGTTGATGATTATTCTCGTGTGACTTGATTATATTTAATGAAAAATCGTTTTGAGTTATTATCTCATTTGTATGCTTTTCATGCTGAGATTCAAAATCAATTTAATATCTTTATCAAAATCTTGCAAACTGATAATGTTGGTGAATATTTCCCTCAAGTACTTGGATCTTATTTATGTGGTCATGGCTTCATTCATCAATCCTCTTGCGCAGACACTCCATCTCAAAATGGAGTTGCTAAAAGAAAGAACAGACACCTCCTTGAAACAACCCCCCCCCTATCCTTTCAAATGCATGTTCCAAAGCAATTTTGGGCTAATACAGTGTCCACTACTTGCTTCTTGATTAATAGAATGCTTTCATGTGTCCTCAATGGAGAGATTCCTTATCGTACTCTTTTTCCTACAAAATCTTCGTTTCTTATTACCCTAAGATCTTTGGCTGTGTTTGTTTTGTTCAGGATATTCGTCCAAATCGTACCAAATAGATCCGAAATCTTTGAAGTGCATTTTCTTAGGCTATTCGCGTGTTCAAAAGGGTTATCATTGTTATTGTTCTATTCCAAACAGGTATCTCATATATCCTAATGTTACATTTTCGAAGATATACCCTTTAATCCATCACCATCGAGTCCGTATCAGAGGGAGGATGACGATCTTTTTATCTATAAGATTACCTCTTCTACATTATCCTCTCCTCCACCTTACCCTCCGGTTACTCGAGTCTACTTCAGGTGTCCTCCACAGCCACCTTCAGACCTATGTCCTCCACCATTGGCTTCTTTGACATCTGATTCAGGACCAAGTGATGATTTTCCTATTACCCTTCGAAAAGGTAAATGCACTTGTACTTACCCTATTAAAGAATGATGAACAGTGTATCAGCCTCAACAAAGATATTCACAAGGCGGAAAGAAAACCGTAGCGAATATGGGTGAAGAGGTTGAAGAGATGATTTAGGGAATTGCATTCATCTCTAAGGCATAAAAATTTGGCCAAAGAGCCAAACTCCAATCCCATGATATTAGGGATCTTCACAAAAAATCTACTTCGAGCAAGTGATTGATTAAGGAGGAAGAACATAGATGAACTTCAGATATTATTTGGTGAACCCTAAATTAATCGAACATCATTGCCGCTTTAAAGAAACCCTAAATTTGGATTACTTACCCTATTTCTTCGTTTGTTTCGTATACCCAATTGTCTTCTCCCACTTATTCCTTTATTACATCTCTTGATTCCACCTCTATCCCTAATTATGTTCATGAAGCTTTATCTCATCCCAAGTGGCATAGTGCAATGATTGAGGAGATGGTTTCTTTGGATGATAATGGTACTTGGGATCTGGTTTCGCGTCCGGCTAGAAAGAAGGCTATTGGGTGTAAATGGGTGTTTGCTATAAAGGTCAACCCCAATGGAACAGTGGCTCGGTTGAAAGCTCGTCTTGTTGCCAAAGGTTATGCCCAAATCTATGGGACTGATTATTTTTATACATTTTCTCCCGTTGCCAAATTAACTTCCATTAGACTATTAATATCCATGGTTGCTACCCACAATTGACCCTTGCATCAACTTGACATTAAGAATGCTTTTCTTCATGGTGATCTTCAAGAGGAAGTTTATATGGAGCAACTACCTAGGTTTGTTGCTCTGAGGGAGAATGATAAGGTGTGTCGCCTTCGAAAATCTTTGTACGGACTAAAACAAAGTCCTCGTGTATGATTTGGTAAATTTAGTCAAGCACTCGAATGTTTTGATATGAAGAAAAGTACGTCCGATCATTTTGTATTCTATCGACGATCTAACAATGGTATTACTTTGCTTGTTGTATATGTTGATGCTATAGTTATCACTGGAAATGATGTGTCAGGTATATCTTCTCTCAAGACTTTTCTCCATGGCCAATTTCATACCAAAGATTTGGAGCCATTGAAGTATTTCTTGGGTATTGAAGTAATGAGAAGCAAGAAAGGTATTTACCTGTTCTAACGAAAATACATACTTGATTTGTTGTCTGAGAGAGGTAAACTAGGAGTCAAACCATGTAGTACTCCGATGATACCAAATTTGCAACTTGCTAAGGAAGGAGAATTGTTTGAAGATCTTGAGAGATATAGAAGATTAGTTGGAAAGTTGAACTATTAAACAGTGACACAACCTGACATTGCTTATTCTGGGAGTATTATGAGTCAGTTTATGTCTTCCCTGACTGTGGATCATTGGGCTGCAGTTGAACATATCCTATGTTATCTAAAAGCAGCACCTGGACATGGGATCTTATATATAGATCATGGTTATACAAGGGTTGAAATGTTTTTCAGATGCTGATTGGACTGAATCTCGAGAAGATAAGAGATCGGCCTCTGGATATTGTGTTTTTGTAAGAGGAAACTTGGTGTCGTGGAGAAGTAAGAAACGAAATGCAATTTCACATTCGAGTGTTGAGTCAGAATATAGAGCTATGGCACAATCTGTGTGTGAATTAGTTTGGATACATCAACTTTTATCTGAGATGGGCTTCAATATTACTGTGCCAGCTAAACTCTGGTGTGATAATCAAGTTGCGCTCCACATTGCATCCAACCCAGTATTTTATGAACGAACTAAACATATTGAAGTTGATTGTCATTTTATTCACGAGAAAATACAAGAAGGGTTGATATCTATAGAATATGTGAAGACTAAAAAACAATTGGGAGATATCTTTACTAAAGCAATAAACAGAGCAAGAATAAGCTATCTGTGCAACAAGCTGGCCATGATTGACATATTTGCTCCATCTTGAGAGGAATGTTATAATATGTATTTATATTGTAATTATGATTAGTTGTCCTTTATTGTAATTTTATATCTCCTAGATTAGGATTTCTTAGTTGCCTATACATATATGTATCTTCAGCCTGATTAAATAATAACATCAATATTCTCTCCAAAGTATTGAGAACAGTAACACATAATAGGTTGCTAACTTGTTAGTATATGGGTTCAACTCACTATACAAGACAGGGAGGGAGAACATGGAGGCAGATGTTTTATCTTGAATACAACCGCAGGTTGATCTGCATTCTCCAAAAATAATAGCTTATATGAATTTGCAAGAATTAATAGAAGATTGAGACAAATGACCACCCATGAAGTGTCTAGGTAGCCTTGCAACTAGCTAGAGGGAATAGATAGATAGACTGCTCACTCTCCAATGGAATTTTACACAATAACGTGTGCATTGTTACATTCTAGCTAATATCTATCATATTCCTTTTTTGCTGCAAGAGCTCCTCTGTAGTCCTATTGAAACCTACCATTGTCAATTAAAAAAAACTCCTTCCGTTGTATGTCTGCTCATCATTGTCAGGTAAAAACAAATCGCGTAACTTGAAAGGCTCAATTATAAAAAGGTGCCCAAATGCTAAGTTGTTGCCTTGAAGACTTAAAATACGTTCGGATGAGACTCGATCCAACAAGTTAAGTTGGAGTTTGAACATTCAAGTATCTTCAAGTCAGAAGTCTGTCTCGGGGTTCTTACTGGGGCCTAAAATCCTTAATTAGCAGGTGGCTAATATGATTTGGAAGTTGAGAATGCCTCAAAACATAAGGTTGATACAATCAAAAGAAATTGAAACCCCATCTTAGATTTTGCATAGACCTTCAATGGACAATGGTGTGTGCCTTGTGAAGGAGTATCACTTCCTTTTATCAATTGTAATGTTACAAGGAGGGTTTGAGAAGTACATCGTGCTAGTTTTTGCTTCTCCTAGACCATGCCCCTTACGGAGCAACTTTTTATTACAATTGATACACAAGTATAGGGCTGGGTCCAGAGTTTCTTTAGTTAAAGTAAACATTAGACACAAAGATTTCATAACCTAAAAGGAGAGGACACAAGGTGGCAGGAGATAAACACCTCCTCCTAAACTATCAAATGGACCCTGATCCAGATTGATTAAAGAGGAGGGAAAACAGCAAAGTTGTTGTGCAATTTTGTAGAAGAAGAAGCATATGCTTTACAACCTCCAAAAAAGTACAAAAATAGACGCCATTTGGTTTAACAAATATGTTAGCCAGTGTTTGACTTATTAAACATGTGTGATGATATCATTATCATGCCGATAAATGAATACATATGAAGTGACGTTATTTGACTCCATGCAGGTATTTTATATCATTATCAGTGGTTGTGTTTGAAAGCATATGTGATGATAACAGCTAGGTGTCATTCCAAGTACAAGAGATGAGTACTTGTAAATAAAGGCGAATACAAAGAACCAAGCAAAAGAAAACTAAATGATCAGTAAGTGCACCCGGGCATCTCAACTAGGTTGACACCCCCATAGCACCCTCATCACATCCAACAAAAATGAAGAGCCATTAAAGGCTAGCAAAAGAACATACTAATGAGACAATACAAGGAAAAGCTTCACAAACTGAAGTTACAAAGAACTATGCTACAAAGAGCTAAAATACATCAAGGAAATTAAAACAGTTGAGAATACAAAGGAAAGATAAGCTGTTGTCGCTTTCATCGGAACTTCAACTAAACTCAAGTATGAATTAAACGAGATATTCATAAATAGGTCAGAAATTAACATTTATTCTTTTCTTTTTTCTTCTTCTTCTTTTTTTTTTTTTTTTTTTTATAGAAACAACAACTTTCATTGAGAAAGAATGAACGAATACAAGCATACAGGAAAAAAAATTGTATCATGTAAAGGAAACATGAAACCTGTAAACATGACATGTAAAAAAAAAGTTTCAAAACCGAAGTCCAAAGGAAACATGAAACCTCACTAAGATCATATACTAAAAATTGTATCATGTAAAAGCCTGTAAGCATGACATGTAAAAGTAATCCATTGGTCTGAGTGGGAGAGAAAATACCTTGGCGTCAAATATGCCTGACATTCTTGAGCTTTTCTGTTGTGATGCTTTGAAATTATATGTTGGACAAGTTATACAGAAAGGATCATTGCACAATCCCAGCTGGCCAGACCTTATTAAGTGTTCGTTTCTACCAGCATAGTTATGAATGGACCAATCAGACTCATCTGTCGTCTTGAAGGAAGGAAATTTTTCTGCCAACGGCTCTGCCGTTTTGCTTTCAGTCACTCCTGGCTTTGACTGTGAAAGTTTTTCAGGCTTGCCGCCAGTATATTTTGAACCACTCACCATGAATGAACTTCTTCCGATTTGTAGGGGACCAGTATGAGCAACAAGATTTGCTTCACTTCCATACATCCCAGAAGAAGTTGCTGGAATTGATAGTGACGAACTCCGGCCCAAGGATGCATATGAAGGAAAATAAGAATCCGCTTGTTCATCAAACATCGGTGGATCGGTATTTGATAGCATTGGTATATCGTCTTTTTCAAAAGCAGCCATGCCTAAGTATCTAAACCTATAAAATTGAACAAGTTAAATACGAGACAATTATTTTGAAGGTAAACGTCATTATAAGGAAAATGTGGGACTCAAGTGGACATCCTTTGCTTGTAACATTAGTGATATTGGGGCAAAATTAAGCAATAACGCACCATATAATCAGAAGCAATGCCATTAACCAATTTGAAGCAACTAATTAAATAGACATCACACAATAAAAGAAAGGAATGGTTGTTCCATGCGGAGCTCAGATTATAGATGATGAATAGAATGTCAACTCCCCATGGATGCTAATGACAAGAAAAGAAATAATTCGGAAATACGCATGGCTTGAACATGTGTAGGTCAGCAGTAAATTCTCATCGTAGATCATAACAAATATTAAACACATCTGATTCTCATTACTGGAAATAATAATAATAACAACACGTACAACATTAATAAGTAGAAGGTTATTACATAAATAAGAACAAATTAAAAGATATTTGCCCATCTAGAATGCGACTAGGCAAAGAAATACCGAAATCTAAGGTTTTTACTATTTTCAGACTACTTTTAATTCTATCAGTTATCACAAACATCATCAAAGTTTATTTTGTTCCTTTTCGATTAGTTCGTTTAAATAGAGCTAGAAGTGCACTATTCCAAAAAACAATTCTCCATTTAAAGAGAGGATACACATTCCTCAGAAAAGACTTTCGAACATCAGATAAAATACAATGAAATTTTGCTACCTCATGTTTGTCATTTCACGTATTGCTTCCTCTCCTTCATATACCATGGGATTTTACATTAACGTTTTACTTCATCTACTTCATAAACTTGGACTTATATTATCAACAACTCAACAATTCTGATATTCGGCTAGATCTCATCACTGTAAATAAGATATTTTTCTGACATTGTAAACTATCGATGGATTCTAATTTTATTTTAGTTCTTGGATTGAGAAATCTATCTTGGCCTTAGAACCTCAGTTTTCCGCGGAGGTTCCAATTGTATATTCGATCCCCTGTATAAAGGATTACTGAAGTTGGAATGTGTATGTGGCGCGCGTGTCTTTACCAGACAGGAAGATCGCAAGAGAAAGAGGCAGGTGAAAAGATAGGAAAGCAATTGTAACTGCAGATATATTATAACTACGAAGGTGAATTGAGAAAGAGAGCCAAGCAATTCGACCTTCGTGTGCTCAAAAAGCATCCGGACAAATTCCAATGAGGCAGCCAAAGTAAGAAGACAGAAAACAGAAAGAGAAATTGTGGGAAGAAGAGGTGGAAAAGGCAAACCTGAGACGGAGAGAGAAGCAGACGCCTACTTAGTATGAATTCCAGAGCGAATTCCATGGCAGCAGAGAGGAGGAGAAAGTGAAAGTGTGAACAGTTGGAGAATTCTGCAACTGAAACTGCAACTGCATTGTGAGGGGAAGAGGAAATTGTAATAGTAAAAGAGGTGACCAAGGCAACGCAGCGTTTGCGAAGACTTTGAATATTCGCCTGCTTATTTTATTGTCCACCCAACCAAGGAGCCTTCCGTCAGTCTTCCTTCGTCTAGTCCACAGTGTTTGTATAGTTGACGCTCATTGATAATATTTGCACGCCCACTGCCCATTTGTACGATGACCAACAGGGATGCCCTGCAAAATTAATTTACGAAACCACTTTGTTCACACTCCACACTATAAATTGCGCTAAATTGTACAAAGTAACCTTATACTTCAATGAATACCTATAATTTGCCAATAAGAGCTTAATTTGTAATAAAGTATCAAAATTTCCTACTCTCAATTTATATTAAAACAATCAATAATTTCAAAATTTTCAAAAATAGCCATAGACTTTTAGAGAAATTCAAAAATATTAGTTTTGTATGGAATTATTTATTTGTTGTTTCAAAAATACTCCTACACTTTAATGATCTCTATCTATACCTCATCATCTCTCTCTTTCATTTCCTTTCTTTCCCCTACTTCAAACATAAGAGTTCTCTATTTTTTTTCTATTTTTCCCCTTTTAATATCCTTTTCGTTAAATATTCGACCGTTGTTTATCTCGTTAAAAATATATAAAAATAAATAAATTACTACTCGAGTAAAGATATATAGATCATAACAAAATAATGGAAGCACTTCGGGGATCGATCTTAGGACTTACATGTTTTAACAAAATTGTAAGTTAGTAGTTGAGTGTGCGTTTTGGTAAGTTTTAAGAATAGATTTTGAATTTTGAATCTTGTGATATTTTGTGTTTTAACTTAAGTTTTCATTAATATAATGTATCTATATAAAAAATAATAATAAAATAGGATATAATTTGTTTTAAAAATGGTTATTTTCAAACTCAATAAAACTTCAATAAAAAAAATCTATATATGAGCTTTTCTTTTTATTTGTAAGGTTGAAAATTAATGCGAAGGTTCAACGAGTATTGACAATTTGTGTTCATATACTAACATTAAGAGAAATTTTTTTAAGACAAGAAGGAAAAACAAAGAAGTACCGCTCAACCGAACTCCCTGGCTTCCTAATCGTGAAGGAGGGAGAGAATGCTATATGAAAAAACATCTTTCCAGATCAAAGAACACTACGAGAGGATGTCAAGGCTGCTAAAGCATGGGCATATTTGTTATTCTCCCTGGGAATATTACAAAAAAATAACAATGTTCACATAATTCCCCATAAAAATAATGTCCTAAATGACAACTGCAAATTTCATTAAATAATACTTCTTTCTGTTAAGGAGATTAGGGTTCTTTTTTTCCCTTTTAGTTTAAGGTTATTTTTTTAACTTTTAAATGTTTGTTTTTTTTAAAAAAAATATTAATGGTTTTTATCCAAAATTAATAGTAAGAGTGTTATTTATTATTATTATTATTATTATTATTTTACATTTAAAGGTATTTTCCAAACTTTTGAAAGTTCAAGGGTTTTTTTTACACAGAGTACAAAGTTAAGATGGCAAAACTACTATAAATATTTTTAAATATAAAAAAAATGTTTATATTTATCAGTGATAGACAATGATAGATAGTGATTGACACGGATAATTAGTGTTATCATTAATAGATAATGACATTTTATTATATTTATAAACAAGTTTGCTCATTTAACTATATTTGAAAACAACCCTGAAAATATCTCATTCTAAAACCATATTAACCTGACAAATAATAAATGATAGTAGTATTAAAACATTTTCAATATGACGGTAGTATGAAAACATTTTCATACTACTTTTATTTATTTGTTTGTCATGTCAACATGCTTTAAAAGTAAGGTTGTTTTTAAGTATAGGAAAACAAGTCAAAATATTTACAAATATAGCAAAATTTCACTGTTTATATACGATAGATCGTGATAGACTACTATTTGTGTTTATCTGTATCATGATAGACATAGATAGTATTCTATCGCGGTCTATCGCAGATAGACAGTGATATTTTAATATATTTGTAAATATTTTCGATAACTTTGTTATTTAAAATAATATTCCTTAAAAATATGGTATAATTTTTCTATATAAAAAACATATTGTGATGTGAACTAAATCAATAATATTTTTTAAAAGAATAAGAGACAAAAATAAATCATGATTGAATGATTTGACGTAATTTACATTGGCAAAATTAGCCGACGATGCTCTCTGTATATGTTATTTTTATATATATATATATAAATAGCATGATTGTATTAAGTTTTATAAATGAAACTTTGTAAGTCGTTATTTCTTAAATAGTTTATTCCCTTCCCTTACCCGCCTCGTTGGACTTGGAATTCTATTTTGTCCGCTTCTTCTAGTATTATAATCTTATCTTTTTTTCTTCCCAATAAAATGACAAACTTATAATTCATAATGACTTTTGAAAATAAAATAAAAGCTTTGACGTATAAGAATTGTTTTCCTCATCACTAACTAAATTATTAATTCATACCGCCTAAACATATGCTCGTCTTGGTAAACTTGTTTGTATCTTTAAAACATAATTACAAAATTTTACATTGGCTAGGGCACCATCAAATTATTTTATTTTTTTTTTCGAGAGGAGTTTCGTTCTATATTTGAAAATTTCGTGTTATATATATATATATATTTGTAAAATCTTTGTTCTCTGATCATATGTCATTACAACAAAAAAACGAATATACTTCGACTAACATGTGAGTGTGTTAGCAACTACGAAGTTTGTGGTTTGAGTCCTCTAAAATTTCAATTATACTATGAAAAAAATTATGTATTAGTCATTATAGTCTAAACACAAATATATAGTGTTATGCTATTTCTAAAACTATATGGATTTATAGTGTTAACAGGAAGAGTGTAAGTGTTAGCAATTTTTTTTTTTTTAAAAAAAAACAACGGTGAGTGACAAATAGATCATATCACACCCCTCCCGAGCTTGCCTCTTCAATCCAAGAGGAGGTGTGAAGATAGTAGATAACACCCCTTTGTGATACTTGTTGCCTGCCTTGACCTGTTTTACTTACAACTTATAAACTAAGTATACGACTAAATTTAGATCTATTAGGGTTGATGCCCTAAATCTCTTGGGGTATTGTAGTTTGTAATTGTATTGTACAAACATTTTTTTATTTAATAAAATTCGAGCTGTTTTATTTGACATTTAGTAGCATTAAACTCACAAACCAATAAACTAACCTCCAAGGTTATCATTTGTAGCTTAAACATGTATGTAAAGACATACAAGTGGATTATGTTTAAGTGATAACTTAAATAGTCTATAGTAGATAGATAAGATTGGATACCTTATCCTAATGACACTATGAATATGACCCACTTTGTAGATGTTACAATTGTTGTAAAGTGCTACAAATGATCTGATATTGATCATTCATGTGGAGACATGTGAGCGGGGGTATTCTATATAAAAAAAGTAAGACCGAACCACGAAATGACTAGTCTCATTATATAATGTCATTCATAATAAAGACTTACATTTTACCATGATGATCATAGGTGACATGACCTAAATCCTGAGTGAGTTGTGAACTCCTGCCTATAAGAGCGGTTCTTTGATTTGTATGGGTGAGAGTGGCCAGACTCAGTAAGCCTACCATTTGGAAATTCGTCTGATTGGGGAACTGGGAATATAGCTACACAAGACGAAATTCACTCATTCGCCATTGTCGGGGTAAGTAGATAAATTGCTCCCTTAAGGGCTGATTCTGGGACTCGAACAATGTGGCGTCACACCCTCTCCTAGCCCGAGAAGGGTTTTGATTATAGTTGGACTATGACTTGTTGTTCATTACAAGGATCAATGGTACTTAAGGAGTTATATGTAACTATAGGGGAAAAACGGTATTTTGACCTAGCTGTTCTTACGAGTAATTTATGAAGGGTCATTGCACGATTGACTAATTATATCTAATGGACACAAAAATATATTTGTAGTGCGAATAGTGCAGTTGTCAGTCTTTAGTGGAGTGTCCGATAGTTAATGGATGTTAAATAATTTAATTAAAGAAGTTTAATTAATTATTCAAGTACCTTTGGAGCTTCAATCTAAAGGTCCACAAGGTCCCTTTTGTAGCTCAGCGGGGATTTAATGAGAATCAATTTTGGATTAATTTGAATTGAGAGAATTAATTATATGTGATATAATTAATTTTACTTAATTATATATGATATAATTATTATAATGTATTTGATACATTATAATATAAATTTATTTGAGAGGAAATAAATATTTGAATATGATTCTGATATTAATTATGTGAACTGGTTTCATGTGATTAAATTTAATATAAATGAAATTTATATTAATGAGAGAAATAAATAGTATAGGTTATATTGTACTTGATATAATATAAACTATAGGTTATATGTTATATTGGATATAACATATAGTAAGTATATATTGTATATTAAGTTAGTTAATGTATAATTATATATATTAAATAAATTAAATTTTATTTTATTTTAGTTTATTTTAAATTTTGAAGTTAAAATGGATCCCTAATATCTCAACCTTCTACGAGGGTGAGTGGTGTGTGATTGGCTAGTTTCTTCTTTTTCACATAAGAGAATACAGGAGATTTTAATCTCAGTGTGTGAGACTCTAGAAAACCTCCCATGAAAACTCTTCTCTCCTCTCAATCTTTCATTCTCCAAAAATTTAAGAGCCCACAAAACTCGATTCTCATCCCATAGAGAATACAGAAGGTTCTATTGTGGTGGTGTTCTCATTGTTCGAGGCCTTTTGGTTTGTGGTAGATCGTGACCGAAGAAAACAATTTGTGAAGAAGAACGATTATTCAAGTGTAAGTTTACTTGAAACTATAATTTTCTTTCTGTTTAATTTTGATAGCATGCTGTAAATTTTGTGTTATTGCATAATTCATGATCTGTAATTTTCATTATGTGTAAAATTGAAATTGGGACTGATCCACGTTTCTGCTCAAAGCCTTCACAGATTATTTCAAAATCAACAGTTATTTTATTAATAACAACTCAAAGTTTATACAACTTATATTAACAACTCCCAACTCCTAGAGTACATAACTCAATAAAAGTTATTTGAAGTTTAATTAATTGGAAATGATGTTTTGAAGCTTTGGAAAATTGGGTTGAAGTAGGGCACTGGTCGAAGATAGCAGGCCGACACCCTCACGCATGGCCACTACCCCACGCCCGCGCCCCCCACATCTGTCAACCCCACACGCCACCTGCCGTGTCTAACGCCCCCTAACGCTCGTCTCATGCCCACAGTCGCATGCCCCAGCCCAGCCAAACTCGCCCACACCCTCTGCAGCACGCCCATACCCATTTTTGCTGCTCATTGGCCTTGCCATGACCATTTTAGGTGTTGGTGAGCATTTTTAAAGCCCAATTAGGACTTTCTTGATATTTTGACCCTAAAATGAATAAATTTATATTTTAAAGTGATTTTTGGACTATTTTGGATATTTTAAGGAAAATGTGCTTAAGGTGTAAAATGTCAAGGTTCGGGGATCAAATTGAGTTCAATTAGTCGTATGGAATCATTTATGATTGTTTAAGGTTATTTCAACCTCTTGTGAGTGTCTAGTAACCATGGGATCTTGTTTTAGGTTAGATTGAGATCAGGAAGGTCTATAAGTGAATTCATGTCCGTGACTTTATTTTAAGTGTTTTGATATGAAAAATATATACATATGATATTATGTTATGATTTGTGAAAGGTGTTGGCCGAAGGAACCATTAAAGGTCCTTGAGTGGAAGCATAGGATTGGACCCACACCCAAAGTTTACAGAACATAAATTTTACAGCAAATACGTACAGATTGTGCATTTAAAAGATAATTGTAGCATGCTTTAAAACAAAGATTACATAATAGAAAAAGGGTTTAAGAAACCTTACCCTTGAAGAACCCTTCTTCACGAGATTCCTTCTCTAAATCTTGTCACAAATAATCTCAAGCCCTCTAACTGTCAATGAGGACACCACCACAAATGTTACCTTTCTCTAGGTGAGAACCAAGAGTTTTGTGGGATCTGACTATTTTGGAAGAGAGGGATTTTTTAGAGAGATGAAAGAAAGTAATGAGATTTTGAGATACCCAAAACGTTTCTATAGATCTAGTCTCTTTTTGTGAAACCACGCTAGGAAGAAGAAGCTATTCTCTTTTGCCCACTAACACGTTATAGAAAGAAAATAGTGGGAGGGAGTTGTAACTCCCTCCTAAAATGATTTTTAAAATAAAATAATTTATTTTTATAAATCAATTTAATATATATTTATATGATAACTACCTTATCATACAATGTATATATTAAACTATATGTTATATCAAATATAACATATAGTCTATATTTTCTATTCTATCACCAATGACATTTAATATAAATTTCATTTGTATTAAATTTAATTATATGAATCAAAATCATATAGTTAATATTTAAATCATATTCAAATATTTACTTCCTTTCAAATAAATTTTATATTATAATGTATCAAAATACGTTATTGTAATTATATCATATATAATTAGAATAAAGTAATTATATCACATATAACTAATTCCTTAAATTAATTTGAACAATTGAAATTAATCTAAAAATTGATTCTCATTTATTCCCATTTAGCTACAGAGGGGACCTCATATATCTGTGGATTGAAGCTCCAACAGTACGTGAATAATTAATTAAAGGAGTTTAATTAAATTATTCACCATCTGTTAACTGTCAGGCACTCCATTAAAGACTGACAACTACATTCTTCACACTACAGATATATTTATGTGTCCACTGGATATAACCAATCAACAGTACAATGATCATTTCACAAATTGCTCATAAGTACAACTGGGCCAAATTTACTGTTTTGCCCCTGTAGTTACATCTAACTTCTTAAGTACCACTAATCCTTCTAATGAACAATAAATCATAGTTCAACTATGACCAAACCCCTCTCGAGCCAAAAGAGGGTGTGTGGTGCCACATTGTTTAAGCCCCTGAATCAGGCGGGAGCAATTTATCTATTTACCCTAACGTTGGGGAAGGAGTGAATTCCTTCTTGTGTAGCTGTGTTCCCAGCTCCCGAATAAAACGAATCCCCAAAATGGTAGGCTTATTAAGTCGGCGATCTGACCACTTTCACCCATACAAATCAAAGGACTACCTTCATAGACAGAAGTTCACAACTCACTTAGGATTCAGGTCATGTTACCTATGGCCATCCTGGTGGAATGAAAGTCTCTATTATGAACGACGTTATATAATGAGACAGACATTTCGTGGTCTAGTCTTATACAAACTCCTTTGTATAGAATATCCTCACTTACATGTCTCCACATGAGTGATCAGGATCATATCATTTGTAGCACTTTATAACAATTGTAACATATACAAAACGGGCCATACTCCTAGCCGGGATAAGGTATCAAGCCTTATCCATCTACTATAGACCATTTAGGTTATCACTTAAACATGATCCACCTGTATGTCTCTACATACATGTTTAAACTACAAGATAACCTTGGATGTTAGTTCATTGGTTTGTGGTTAATGCGACTATTTTGGAAATAAAACATCACATATCTTATTACATAAATAAAATGTTTGTACAATACAATTACAAACTATGGGACCCTACGAGATTTAGAGCATCAACCCCAACATTAGCATGATCTGTTTTACCTGATTATTATTTCAGAAATGCATTGAATCATGATTTCTGAATTCTCATTGTTTTATAAGAACTGGATTTATGAAATTTTGGTTTGGAACCTGATTTTATTCTACATTGATTTGAATGGTTTGTGAACATGGTTTCAAACTATTAATTCTTGTACCCGAGAGATGGTTTTTCACATGCTACTTGAATGTGTTTCAATAGCACCATTCAGGTGATCAGGGTGCTACCTGTTGGGTTTTATGCCCTAAAACTCATAGATAGTAAATGTTATTAATTGACCGTCATCAATAAAAAGTTATGGATGTTAATTGAATAAATGTCATTGTTTGAATTGTTGTCTATTTTGTCTTAATAACACTAAATCCAATAAATTAATATATAAGGCTGTCTTATGAGTCTTGAACTGTATGTGGAGACATACAAGGATAAATATTCAAGATACAGTGTAAAGGTCTATAGTATAGAGATAAGATTGGGTACCTTATCCTGGTAACATTATGGATATGACCCACTTTGTATTTGATACAAACATAATGATCCAACACGTTCATGTAGGTGACATGCGAGTGGAGGTATCCTATGCAATGAGTTTTCATAAGACTGGACCGCGAAATAGTAACCACTAGATGTAACTGAAGGATCTCTTAACGAAGAGTTCCATGAGCGGCGTTGGATCTCTCCAATTTTACCGTGACCGAAATACACCATATACATTTGAACATATAGTTATGCAAATATACAGTAATTAACGGCATGCTTTGAACACTAAAATGTAAGTGAAAGAGTTCTCATATCAGTTGAAGACGCTCTTCAAGCTTTGGAACTCAACGCAACGGAAGACCTCTACCCGATCTACTATCGCCCAGCAAATGAGTCGTCTACAGCAGCACGATCGTCTACACAAATGACAGCACCATGAACTATCACGAACGAGTGAACACAGCGGGGATGACACCACCAAAATAGAGCCCTTGGTATTCTCGGAGTGAGAATCCAAAGAGTGGTCTATGATGAGTTTGGTAGAGGTAGGAGGAAGAACTGATCGTGTAGACGATAAGCAAGTGGGAGAGAATAGGAAGCTATTGCATAGCTAGATGCTTATCGTTTAGAAGAAACTACACGATCGTGTAGGTTTTACTGAACGATCATTTAGGAAAAGGTATACGATCGTTTAGGAAAAACGACACACTATACGATCATTTAGGAAAGCTATCTGATCGTTTAGGAATTAGCGTGCGATTGTTTAGGCGTTGAGCGACTATCGTATAGGCTCTTGACTAATGCAATTGTCTATGTTTCCACACCAATGCAAAACCTTTCAATCTTTTTCTGAATTTTTCAAAATGTAACAAAATTTCATTTTTATTCTTTGATTACAATAACTGACGCGGTTTTCCCACTAACGCACGCCTGAGAGAGTTTTTAGGTGAATTATCATATAATTAACCAATTAAATTATTAATAAATATAATCATATTATATTTTTATCCTATAGTTTGATATCACATATCTACTATAGTAATTTCTCCTCTACTTGATATAAATCATATTTATATCTAATTTCCTTCAAAATAATGTATCTCATACATTTAGCCAATTATATCATATATAATTAACCAGTCCAATTATATCATATATAATCGAACCTCCTCTTGTCAATTTGAACATTTCAAATTAACCCAAACACTGATTCTTGACTTTATTCAAGCTACCAGGGGACCTAATGGACCTATGGCTCAAAGCTCTAACGGTCCGTGAATAGCTGACTAAACTCTTTAGGCACGAGATCCACCATCCATTAACTATCAGGCATTCCACTAAAGACCAATAGTTGAACTCTTCTTACCATAGATATATTTCTGTGTCCATCAGATATAACCAATCGTGAGTATGATGACCCTTCACAGATGCTCGTAAGTACAACTGGGCCAAATTATCATTTTCCCCTTGTAGTTACATCTCACTCCTTAAGTACCATTGATTCTTCTAATGAAAAATATAACATAGACAACTATGTGTGAACACCTCTCTTTTCCCCCGGACAAAATGCCTAATATTTACAACGCTTTGATAGTTAAAGGTCAAGATGGGGCAAGAGAAGGTGTGTGGTGCTACATCGTTCAAGCCTTGGAATCAACCCTTAAGGGAGCTATCTATCTACTTACCCCTGTCTCGGGGAAGGAGTGAATTCCATCTTGTGTAGCTGAGTTCCCAGCTCCTAAATCAGACGAATCCCTAAAATGGTAGGTTTGAATCGACGACTTGACCACTCGCACTCATATAAATCAAAGGACCACCCTCAATGGCAGGAGTTCCCAACTCACTTAAGATTGAGGTCATGTTACCTATGGTCATCCTAGTGAAGTGAAGTCTTTGCCATGAACGATGTTATATAACGAGACGTTAACACTTCATGGTCAGGTCTTATACAAACTCTTTGTATAGGACGCCCCCGCTCACATGTCCCCAAAACGAATGATCAGGATCAGACCATTTGTGATAAGTCACAACACTTATGACCATTCCACAAAGCGGGTCGCATCCGTAGCTTACCAGGATAAGATTTCCCTCTTATATCCATATACTACAGACCATTTTAGTTATCACTCAAGACATGATCCATTTATATGTCACCACATACATGCTTAAGTTACATACAGATAATCAGTGATTTTAAGTTTATTGGTTTATGGTAAAGCAAATAAGACATGCAATTGAGCAAAAAAAACAAGATGTGAAGAAAATATCATATATTATACAACACAAGCGTTCGTACAAACTGTTTACAAACTACAGGACACGAGACTTTAGGGCATCAACTCCAACAGTAACACCATTGACCAGTTATGTTTTTGTTTTAATAGAATGACCTAGGTGACTTAGTCTTAATCTTGAGTATATTATGAGCTCCTGTTCACGAAGGATTTTCATTTGATTTGTATGGGTGAGGGTGGCCAGTTCGTCGACCCAATATGCCTACCATTTTGGGGACAAGACCGAGCGGAGAGCTGAGAACATAATAATATAAGATGAAATTCACTCCTTCCCGTCTTAAGGGTAAATAAATGAGTGTTCCCTTAAGTGGTGTAATTAGGTTTTTGTTTCAATAGGATGACCTAGGCGACTTAGTCTTAATCCCGAGTATATTATAAACTCCTGTTCACGAGGGATTTTCGTTTGATTTGTATGGGTAAGGGTGGCCAGTTCGTCGACCCAATATGCCACCATTTTGGGGACAAGACCGAGCGGGGAGTTGAGAACATAATAATATAAGATGAAATTCACTATTTTCCGTCTTAAGGGTAAATAAATGAGTGTTCCCTTAAGTGGTGTCTTTGGGACTTGAACAAAGGGTCCTACCCTCTTGTTGGGCTGAGAGGGGTTCTGTTTATTGGTTGGATTATAAATAAGTTGTTCATTAGAAGAACACTGATACTTAAGGAGTCAGAAGTAACCCAAGAGTAAAACGGTAATTTGACCCAGTTAGAGTTACGAACACTCGTGAAGGACTAACTTGCTGGAATTGATCTATATCCATGGACAAAGAAATATATCTATAGTCAGAAGAGTGTAGCTATGGGTCTTTAGTGGAGTGTACCCACAGTTAATGAATATTGATTAATTTGGTTAATGAGTTTAGCCAATTAATTTCATATAATTGGAGCTTTTGATCTACAGGTCTATCAAGTCCCCTCATTAGCTCACTAGAGGATACTTAAAAGGGATAATTTGAATTGTTCAAATTAATTTGAGAAAACTATATATTAATGTGATTAATATATAATTAATTATGGATATGATCTATAATTAAATTGGAAAGTAATATTTGCACATATACATGTGATGTTTATGATAATTAAATATATACATTAATTTGAGTTTAATGTACAAATGGTTAATTAATTATTGTGAAAATTAAAATTAAATAAGTGTTATTTAATTATGAAAATTAAATAAGTGTTATTTAATTAGACTAGTTGATTAAATAAGTGTTATTTAATTAAATGGGCTAATTAATTAAATAAATGCTATTTAATTAATTATTGAAAAGGAAAATATATTAGGAAAGGGGTTTGACCCTTGTCAATATAAAGACCTCCCTTTGGCCCTTTGCAAATTCACCTTCTCATACAGTCTCATTACAGAGAAACTCTAACAATACACAACACCCTAGTGTTGTTGTGCAGAATTTTCTCTGAGTCTCTCTACTCTCTAAAACCCTATTCTTCTCTCCCTCTCCTAATAGTTAGATGCCACCTATTCTCTATGGAATCCTAAGAGAATAACGAGGTTACTCTCGTGGTAGTGTTTGAGATCTCTCAAAGAGTTGTTCATGATCAAGACCGTTTAGAGATCCGTTCGTTAGAACCTTGGAGAGGCTTGTTCGTTATATTAGGGAATCTACAAAGGTAAGAATCATTTTAATCTTTTCCCTAATGCATGCTAATTTACATGTTTATACATTCTTTTTAGTATAATGATTTTGTTTATTGTAAAAATCGAATTATGGGATGCAAGGCATTTTAACAATACGCTTCCGCTATGGAATTTGATCCCTCTTTTCAATTGGTATTAGAACCAATTCCTTGCATTCTTCGTATTTTTTTTAAATAAAATCGTTTCGAGGTGGGTTTTATATTCTGTATTATGGAATATTTGAATATTAGTTTGCAAATTGGATGTTTTTTATTTTTGCACTAGATTGCTTTTTAATTTGATTAAATTGTAAGGGTTTGTTGTATTTTTTTTGGACAATTTAATTGTTGCTTCTAGTGTGTAAGTCTGTGTCGATCGATAGAGCAACAATTGCTGAAGAGATTGGGAAGAAATGAAAGTGTTTGGGGTGAGTTTGGAGTAGAAAACGTGTAGAACGGGAGTGATCTACTGATCAATATCGCGACGTTGCCTATCGCAGCGTTACAACACTGAAAGGCAGTGGTAAAGCGCAGCAGTCGCAGCGTTGCAATGCTCCAAGTTTGGACGAAACGCTGGGGGCATACGCAGGATGTCTTCAACAACAGCTTTAACCTAATTTTCCTATTGTAATTTAATTAAGTAACTAAATTAATATAATATTATATTAATTTAATCAATTAATTTTGCATTAGGTTGCCAAAATTTAGTCTAATTTTTGTTGTTTAATTTAATTATGTATTGGATGTATGTTTTAAATTATTTTTTAAATTCATATTACATATTGTATGTCATATAGATTAAAAAATACCCACCTTAGGATAAACATATACATGCATCATAATTAAATATAAAGGGTTATATTTGATAGATACATGATTGAATTAGCATGCTCATGCATCATAATATAAGTGTTATGTTAGTGATGTATGATTGACCTAAGCATATCCATGCATCATACTATATATTAAAATTGTTCTAATAAATAGTGCAATGATGTATGTGAATGCTTGAAGTGTTTATAGATTTAATAATTCATTAATTTATAAAGAGTTCTAGTATTAGTGAAATAGATTAAAAATCTATAATCTAGATTGCATGCAAACATACGTCCAAATTCTTTTAAGTTGTTTAAAATTGACTTATGTTATTTTTAATGGGATTAGGAATAGATTAATCCTTTTAATTTATTTTGATAGGATTAAAATGAATTTCAACAAAAGATTAAATTTATAAAATAATTGTCCATAAGGGACTTTTGTTTAAGGTAGATTCTGTCAGGGGGTGTTTAAGCTGAAGGAAGCGGAACACCTCAACTTGGGAACCGACCCGGAAGGTGAATTAGGTAAATATTTTATAAACATACAATAAATGATTGATTTTATTAAAAGATTTTAATAAATAAAATCAAGTATTGTAAAATTATTCAATATAAATGTTATATTGATCAAATATAAATGACTTAGATAAATTTATTACCCGGGCTTTAACTAAGCATAATAAAATCCTAGTAAAATATTAGAATATTTTAGTGGGAGGAAGTTGGTATATATGATATATCTGAAGGAACTCGTTTTTGAAGGAGATCCTTGACCGGAAGCGGATCGTCCAAATTCCATTTTGATTGAAAACTAAATTTACAGTAAACATACAAGATATGCATCAAAGTAAATTACAATATGCTTGATAGAATAAAAAATGGTTCAAGAGATATCACCTTTGAAGAACCTTTCTTTGTGTAATTCCCTCAAACAATCACGAACTCAGCAACTCTTGGAGACCGTCTTCAAGAACTTTTCAAATGAAATAGATCGGACACTACCACTGTGAGCCTTTGGTATTCTCAGGGTGAGAACTCAGGAGTGGTGGGCTCTGATTATTTTGGTTAGGAGGGATTGTTTGAGTTTGGAGGAAGAAGAAGATTGAAGCACATAGAACGATTTTGTAAATTCAATCATTTAGTAATGCAACGTACAATTGTGTAGAGGAAGAAGAGAATACAATTTTCTTTTATTTCTTTTTGCCACAAAAACAATAACCGCCCACTAAGGTGGTTGGAGAGAAAAGAGAGAAGTTATTATTCAAAATAATAATAGAATAATATAAATAAATATGATAACTAACTTATCATATTATCTTTGTATTAAACTATATGTTATATCAAATATAACATATAACCTATAGTTTTAATATTGTATTATATACAATATAAACCATAGTTTCTTTTTTCTATTTTATGGTATTTAATATAAATCATATTTATATTAAATTTAACAACTATGAATCACATTCATAGAAAATACATTTGAATCTCATTCAAATATTTATTTCCTCCAATTAAACTATAATGTATCAAATACATTATAACAATTATATCATATATAATTGAATCAATTTAATTATATCATATATGATTTAATTATATCATATATAATTAAATCCCTCTTATTAATTTGAACAATTCAAATTAACCCAAAAATTGATTTTCAACTAAATCCTTTTGAGCTACCAAGTGGATCTTATGGACCTGTAGCTTGAAGCTCCAACGGTACATGAATAATCAATTAAAATCTTTAATTACATTATCCACCATCCGTTAACTATCGAGCACTCCACTAAAGATCGACAACTGCACTCTTCACACTATAAATATATTTTTGTGTCCATTGGATGTAACCAATCAACAGTACGATGACCATTCACAAATTGCTCGTAAGTACAGTTGGGTCAGATTACCATTTTACCCCTGTAGTTACATCTAACTCTTTATGTACCATTGATCCCTCTAATGAACAATAGATCATAGTACCACTATGACTAAACCCCTCTCCGGCCAAGAGAGGTGTGGCAACGCATTGTTCAAGATCCAAAATCAGCCCTTAAGGGAGATTGCTTACTTAAGGGAGCAATTTATCTACTTATCCTTGCTTTAGGGAAGGAATGAATTCCATCTTGTGCAGGTATGTTCTCGGCTCCCTAATCAGACGAATCCCCAAAATGGTAAGCTTGTTGAGTCGATGATCTAGCTACCTCACCCTTACAAATTAAAGGACTGCCCTCATAAGCAGGAGTTCATAACTCACTCAGGATTCAGGTCAGGTTACCTATGGTCATCCTGGTGAAATGAAAGTCTCTATTATGAACAATGTTATATAATGAGACTAAACATTTCGTGGTCTAGTCTTATACAAACTTCTTTGTATAGAATATCCCCACTCGTATGTCTAATATATCAATGATCAAGATTAAATCATTTGTAGTACTTTACAACAATTGTAACATCTATAAAGTGAGCCATACTCGTAGTATCACTAGGATAAGGTACTCGGCCTTATCCATATACTACAGACCATTTAGGTTATCATTTAAACATGATCCACCTGTATGGCTCCACATACATGTTTAAGTTACAACGATAACCTTGGATGTTAGTTTATTGGTGTGTGGTTAATGCAACTAAAATGTCACATATTTTATAGACAAAATGAATAAAATATCATATATTATTAATCACATAAGAGTTTGTTCATATAATGTTTACAAACTATAGAACCTTACGAAATTTAGAGCATCAACCCCAACAATATCAAATTTTAGCTTTCACGACCCCAAGATTTCACAACGTGAGATTCATGCTTGGTTTCATGTTGCCTTGGGCACAGCTTCCCTTCAGAAAGTGTTTGCATGAGTCAATAATAAAGTTAGTGGGAGAGGGACACATGTCAACGTATCCCACGGTCTCCTCCATTAAGTTGCATCATGAGATTCCTATGGTCCACTTGCGTGTCGTCTTAGAGCTACCATCCCTTCGGAGGACCTGATCTAGGGGTCGGAACAACACAAACTCCAGTAATGGATAGGGTTTCTTAGGTTAATCTTCAACAGTTATCTTTCCTTTCAGTAGCTTGTTGAATCGTACCTCTGGGATCAAAAAATGAGAGGGTCATACTTAGGATGAATCAAGTTAATGAATCCTTGACTGAAACAACAATAGCTAAAAACTATAGGAATAAGAGTTATTCTGGTATTAGTGATTGGCTGAGATTGTCTGAATTCAGGGGAGGAACAGCTGATCACCCTTCGGTTGATGTTGCTTAAAACCTCTGAAGTATCATTGCAAAAACTAAAATCAATAGTTCAATTAGGATTTTATGATTACATGTGTTTTTGCTAAATTGATTGAATAATTAAGTAATGGGTTATGACAAAGATAACTAATAAGGTCAATTGATTGGTATATGTTTCAACATGTCTTCCACAATCATATCTTTGCTTAAAAATGAACCGGTGAAAACTATGTAATGTGGAAATCTAACCTGAATACGATTCTGGTTGTGATGATTTGCGGTTTGTCTTGACGGAGGAATGTCCTCTAATCCCTGCTCGAAATGCATCTCAAGTATTGAAGAATGCTTATGACCATTGGATAAAGGCCAATGACAAGGGCCGAGTCTACATTGTGGAAAGTCTATCTGTCATTCTTACCAAGAAGCATGAGGTCATGATGACTGCACGCCAGATCAAGGAGTCTCTCCAAGAGATATTTGGACAATCATCTACTCAGATCCGACATGAGGCCTTCAAGTACATTTATAATGTACTCATGAAAGAGAGCCAATCAATGAGAGAACATGTTATCGACCTGATGGTTCATTTAAATGTCGCCAAAATGAACAGTGCAGTCATAGACGAGCAAAGTCAGGTGTTCTTTATTTTAGAATCTCTTCCGAAGAGTTTTATTCAATTTCATAGCAATACGATAATGAACAAAATATAGTACAATCTGACTATTCTTCTGAATGAGTTACAGACTTTTCAGTCCCTCGTGAAAGGTAAAGGACCAAAAGAAGGAGTGACAAATGTTGCTCATTCCAAAAAGTTCCATAAGGGTTCATTCTCTGGAGCTAAGTTTGTTGCTTCAACTTCTGCACTAAAAGAATCTAGAAAAATAAAGGAAGGAAGGGGAAAGCTCCCGTTGTTGGAAAAAGCAATGGCAAAGCTAAGGCTGACAAGAGCAAATGCTTCCACTATAATGTGGATGGTCACTGGAAACGCAACCCCAAGTACCTTGCTAAGAAGAAGAAAGAGAAGGAAGGTAAATATAATTTACTAGTCCTGAAAACTTGTTTAGTGGTAAATGACCTAGATGAAGAGGAACCTTGTTTCTTTTTCCTGTTTAATTGAACAAACGTACTCAGTTTCTTTTAATTCAAATGAAGTGTTCATTTTGAAAAAAATGGTGTGATTATTTGTTCAGCTACACTAGAAGACAACTTATATGTGTGAAGACTAATTGAATCAAAAGCACTTTTAAATCATGAGATGTTTAAAATTGTTAATACTCAAACTAAAAGGCGAAGAATTTCTCAAGTAACAATGATACATATCTTTGGCATTTGAGATTAGGTCACATAAATCTCGATAGGATTGGAAGATTGGTAAAGAATAAACTTCTAAGCAAGTTGGAAGATGATTCATTACCTCCATGTGAATCTTGTCTCGAAGGAAAAATGACTAAAAGACCTTTTAGTGGAAAAGGTTATAGAGCCAAAGAGCTCTTAGGAGCATACATTCAGATCTTTGTGGTCCAATGAATGTAAAGGCTAGAGAAGGGTACAGATACTTCATCTCCTTTATAGATGATTATTCAAGATATGGTTACTTATACCTAGTGGAACATAAGTCTAAAGCTTTTGAAAAGTTCAATGAGTATAAGGCTGAATTTGAAAACCTATTAGGTAAAGCAATTAAAACACTTTGATCTGATCGGGGGGGGGGGGGGGGAGTACATGGATTTAGAATTCCAGGAATATTTGATAGAACATGGAATACAGTCCCAACTCTCAGCACTTGGTACACCTTAGCAGAATGGTGTATCAGAAAGGAGAAATAGAAATTTATTAGATATGGTTCGTTCTATGATGAGCTATGCTCAATTACCTAACTCGTTTTGAGGGTATGTAGTAGAGACTACGGTTCACATCTTGAACAATGTTCTCTCGAGTAGTATTTTTGAAACACCTTTCGAGTTATGAAGGGGGCGTAAATCAAGTTTACGTTACTTCAGAATCTTGAATTTTCCTGCACATGTGTTAGTGACAAATCCTAAGAAGTTGGAACCTCGTTCAAGATTATGCCAATTTTTTAGTTACCCTAAGGAGACGAGATGTAATCTGTTCTATGATCCTCAAGAAAATAAAGTGTTTGTATCGACAAACACTACATTTTTAGAGGAAGACCACATAAGAGATCGTAAATCTTGTAGCATAGTAGTATTAAGTGAAGATATTGAAGAATCGACAAGGGTTGTTGATGAAGTTGATCCTTCATCAAGACTTCATGGATAAGCCAACACTTCAGGTCAGTCTCGTCCTTCTCAATTGTTGAGAGTGCCTGACGTAGTGGAAGGGATGTGATATTACTTGACTGTTACTTGGGTTTAACTAAAACTTAAGTTGTCATACCAGATGATGGTGTTGAGGATCAATTGTCCTATAAACAAGCGATGAATGACGTGGAAAAGGACCAATGGGTCAAAGCCATAAACCTTGAAATGGAATCCATGTACTCCATTTCAGTATGGGAGCTTGTAAATTTGCCTAAGGGGGTGAAACCCATAGGGTGTAAATGGATTAATGACATGCAGAAATGCATGTCATCTTAGGCCTTTTATTTAGAATTATGATGGCGTTAAGTAGATTATGCGGCAATTATGTTAGGAATTCATGAAAAAAGGAGCTTGCGGTATTCAACATTGAGAATCTCGGCTAACCCATTATTATGCGTTCAATTGTCTATTTTTGTAGCTAACGCAGGAAGTGGATGCAAACGCGGAAGCCGGACTACTGCATAAACGACCGCATGCGGAGAAACTCTCCATCGCAAAGGCGTTCGATTAACACATGGGTGTTGCAGTAATCAGCCGCATACATCCATCGCATGGGAGTTGTGCTCATCAAGTGTTACGGTCATCGTGTCGAAGTTGCGGTATTAAGTGAATACGGTCACTAAACGATTGTAGCTACACAATAACGCATAATAGAGGGATCAACGTAAGGTTGGTGGAATGAACGCATCAACGTACATCTCGGGAAAATCAAAAGCTGATGTTGACATTTCACCTACCACAACGTTAGCCGCAGAGATTCAGAAAGGACTAATGCGCCGCGAATGTCAGAATCAGAGCAGTGCATTAATGTTGTCGGTGATCCAAGCTCTATATAAAGAAGCCGATGAGCAGAATTTCAACTCATCCAGGGTTTTCCCTGCGATCCAGACTAATGCATGAGAAAAAATCTTTAGAGTTCTTCATTTCCTTCTTCCATTCCGAGTGACGACTGGAGTTAGATTTCGAGAGAGTCAGCTCCACCGTCCTTCCATGGCACCATTGGCAGCCTTGACGCACATCCGCTGGAAGCAAGACATGTTTCTTATATTGTATTGTATTACATTTTGTGATTAAGGAATTAATACATTATGTGTTCAATGCATTTCTATGTTTTCTTCGACTCCATCTCCATCTTCTTTACTTAGCATCTTTAACTTTCATTGCATCACTTAGTGAGATTGCTAGAGTATCGCATACTTAGTCATGTGGATTAGGGATATGAAACATGTAGCAAACCACCGAGAGGTATGCGTTGTGTGAGTGTGAATAAACATTATTTGCTTAGTGTGAAGCTGTAGCAACGCTTGTCTATAGGCGGTGCAACGCTTGTCTATGAGTAGAGTCAGCAACAACTAACTGCTCGGGAGGGTAAGTGGTTGGTCGCATTAAGCAATGTAAGCAGGTATTCACTAGAGATAGGAATAATCTTATATCAGCAAAGTTCATGCGGTTACCTTGTCTTATGAGCGCATCATTCATCATTCAGGCATACTTGAGAGAGTAGTTTAAAATCCAAATCTAAGACTCGAGAGAGTGGATTGGAATTCATAAGCAAGAATGGAGAACTTAGAGATAAGCTTCGTTTGCTATCACACAGCGTATGCACCCTACGAAGAAGATATTGCATGCATCCAGGAAGTAGGATACGGTGGTATGCGGCCATCACGTTCATGCGGCGAGAGCATGTGAGCGGGTTATGGAGGTTTAGGCAGGCATAGGCTTCCCGGCACTATCACATATACATCGCATACGCCCTAGAATTAGGCTCAAGTGTGTATATCATGATCGCATAGCTTGCTTGGCTGAGGTTGCTCTTGCGTTCAAGCTCAGTGTTGCAGTGAAGACATATCCACATTTTATCTATTTTTCCATCCATTTACTTCCTGTCAATAGTTGTCATGTCTCTACCTCTCATTCATATTCTCATTGTGTTGTCTGTTAGTTAGGAGTAGAAGTAGTGTTAGCTTAGCAACCCCTCCATCATTCTTTCATTCAACCGCCGCATGCACATTACCGCATACACCTAGCTACAAGTTCCTGAGTTCGACCTCGGATCACCCAAGAAACTTGCTTTCGTGTTATACTTGGCGTGAGCGCAAGAAAACTTGTGATAGGATGCATGGTCATCGTATACATTTGTTAACGCATAGTCATTCTAATGCATGGCCACCGACGCATGATAATCAATGCATACTTTAAGAACATGCATCGCATATTGCGTCTAAGAAATTTTAGTTGTCAAGTAATTGACATCTAATTTCCCGCCATCATGGATCTACAAAAGAAAGAGAGATGTAGACTTGTAGCAAAGGGTTATACTCAAAGGGAAGGGGTTGACTATGAGGAAATTTTTTCCCCTGTTACTATACTTAAGTCTATAAGAATTCTCTTGTCCATAGCCACATATTATGGCTATGAGATATGGAAAATGGATGTCAAAATTATTTTTCTGAATGGAAATCTTAAGGAGAATAGCCCATGGTCAGGAGCAAAAGTTTGCAAGTTGAATTGATCCATTTATGGGTTGAAACAGGCATCCAGATCTTGGAACATTAGATTTGATACAATGATCAAATCTTTTAGTTTTGATTAAAACATTGATGAACCTTGTATGTACAAGAAAGTCATCAACGATAAAGTAACTTTTTTAATACTTTATGTGGGTGATATCCTACTCATTGGGAATGATTACTGACATTAAGGAATGGTTGACAGCCCAATTCCGAACAAAAGATTTAGGAGAGACGCAGTATGTACTTGGGATTCAAATCATCAAGGATGCATGAACATGATGCTAGCTTTGTCTCAAGCAACTTATATCGACAAAATGTTGACTCGATGTTCGATGCAGAACTCTAAGAAGGGTTTGTTACATTTCAAGCATGGGGTTCACTTGTTTAGGGAATAATGTCTTAAGATACCTCAAGAAGTTGAAGATATGAGACATATTCCATATGTCTCAGTTGTGGGTAGCTTAATGTATGCTGTGCTCTGCATTATGTCAGACATTTGTTATGCAGTGGGAATTATCAGTAGGTACCAATCCAATCTAGGGTTAAACCACTGGACAATGGTTAAGAACATCCTCAAATATCTTAGGAGAACGAGGGACTGCAAGCTAATGTATGAAGCTAAGGATTTGGTCCTTACAGGATACACAAACTCTGGTTTCCAAACTGACAAGGATTCTAGGAAATCCACGTAAGGTCAGTGTTTACCCTGAATGGGGAGCTGTAGTATGACACAGTATAAGCAAGAATGCATTGCAAATTCCACTATGGAAGCTGAGTATGTAGCTGCTTGTGAAGCAGCAAAGGAAGTAGTTTAGCTAAGGAAGTTCCTAAGTGATTTGGAAGTGGTTCCAAATATGGACTTTCCTATCACCTTATAGTGTGACAACAGTGGGGTAGTAGCCAACTCTAGAAAACCTTGCAGTGACAAACGATGAAAGCATTTTGAGAGAATGTATCACCTAATACAGGAGATTTGCAAAGGGGAGATGTGATTGTCACAAAGGTTGTTGTAGAGCACAACATTGTTGATCCATTTACGGAGGCTCTCTCAAACTAAAGTGTTCAATGGTCATTTAGAGAATCTAGGTCTACAAGACATGTACATTGTATAATCTAGGGTAAATGGGACATGTGTAATGGGTATATGGATGCCCTAGTTTATTGTATTTAACATTATCCCACCTTTTGGATTGTGTACAACCCACTGACTAGAGTTTTAGTTCAAGTGAGAGTTTTTAGGTTTTATGCCCTAAAACTCGTGGATAGTAAATGTTATTAATTGACCATCATCAATAAAGAGTTATGGATGTTAAATCAATAAATGTTATTGTTTGTATTATTGTTTATTTTGTTTTAATAACCCTAAATCCAATAAATTAACATCTAAGGTTGTCTTATGAGTCTTGAATTTTATGTAGAGATATACAGGGACCAATGTTCAAGATACAACCTAAAGGGTCGATAATAAAGGGATAAAGCTGGGTATTTATCCTGGTAACACCGTGGATATGACCCACTTTGTATTTGATACAAATGATCCAACGCGTTCATGTAGGTGACATGCAAGTGAGAGTATCCTATGCAATGCATTTGCATAAGACTGAACCTTGAAATAGTAACTACTATATATAACACCATTGATTAGTCAGTTTCTATTTCAATAGAATGACCTAGGAGACTTAGTCTTAGTCTTGAGTATATTATGAACTCCTGTTCACGAGGGATTGTGCTTTGATTTGTATAGGTGAGGGTGGCCAGTTCGCTGACCCAATATGCCTACCATTTTAGGGACAAGACCGAGTGGGGAGCTGGGAACATAATAATACACGATGGAATTCACTCATTCCCGTTTTAAGGGTAAGTAGATGAGTGTTTCCTTAAGTGGTGTATTCGGGACTTGAATAAAGAACCCTACCCTCTCATTAGCCTGAGAGAGGTTTCTGTTTATTGGTTAGATCATAAACAAGTTGTTCATTAGAGGAGCACTGGTACTTAAGAAGTCAGAGGTAGCCCAAGGGTAAAATGGTAATTTGACCCAATTGGAGTTACGAACACTCGTGAAGAACTAACTTGCTAGAATATATCTATATCCATGGACAAAGAAATATATCTGTAGTGAGAAGAGTACAGTTGTGGGTCTTTAGTGGAGTGTACCCACAGTTAATGAATATTGATTAATTTGGTTAATGAGCTTAGCCAATTAATCTTATATCATCAGACCTTCTGATCTACAGGTCTACCAAGTCCCCATGTTAGCTCACTAGAGGATACTTAAGATGGATAATTATTATTGTTCAGATTAATTTGAGAAAACTATATATTAATGTGATTATTATATAATTATTATAGATATGATCTATAATTATATTAGAAAGTAATATTTGCACATATACATGCGATTTTATGATAATTAAATATATACATTAATTTGGTTTTAATGTATAAATGGTTAATTAATTATTGTAAAAATTAAAATTAAATAAGCGTTATTTAATTTTGCAAATTAAATAAGTGTTATTTAATTGGGATAATTGATTAAATAAACGTTATTTAATTAAATGGGCTAATTAATTAAATAAATGTTATTATTTAATTAATTATAGAAAAGAAAAATATATTAGGAAATGGGCTTGGCCCTTGTCTATATAAAGACGCCCGTTTGGCCCTTTGGTAATACACATTCTCATACAGTCTCATTGCAGAGAAACTCTAACAATACACAACACTTAAGTGTTATTGTGCAGAATTTTCTCTTAGCCTCTCTACTCTCCAAAACCCTATTCTCCTCTTCCTCTTCTAATAGTTGGATACCACCTATCCTCTATTGGAATTCTAAGAGAATAACGAGGTTACTCTTGTGGTATTATTCGAGAACGCTCAAGGAGTTGTTCGTGATCAAGATCGTTTGGAAATCCGTTCATTGGAACCTTAGAGAAGCTTATTCGTGACATTAGGAAATCTACAAAGGTAAGATTCGTTCTAATCTTTTCCCTGATGCATGCTAATTTGCATGTTTATACATTTTGTTTATTATAATGATTATGTTTATTGCAAAATTGAATTGTGGGATGCAAGACATTATAATAAAATGCTTCCGCTGCAGGATTCAATCCCATCACTACCAGGGTCGAATGTGGCCAGAGTATACCGGGAAGTCTAGAGAAACCTGAGCCTATAGTGTCATCCAGGCAATCAGGGGGCTATTGGGGTCAAGCGAGACCAGAGTATACCGGGAAGTTTAGAGGAGCCTGGGCTTGTGGTCCATATTCAACCTTGAGGCAGCTTTGTGTGCAAGTATGACCTTGTTATTTGGTTTACCACCGTAGGGTTATTCAATGTGTGGTATGTCTAAAACAACCATATATCATTGTCCAAAGTAACCCGCATTGTAAACGAATATTTGGGTACAGAGTTGGTGTGGTTTTTGTGATAACTCATGAATGTTTTACAATGTGCTTTATATGAGATATGATCATGCCAATATTTTACTAGCACGTGTTTGAAAATGTTACTAAATCTTTTATACTTTTCTAATGATTTACTGAATGATTTAACAAACTTCATTGATGTTTTAAAAAGAGAAAACTTATGTTCATATTAAATTACTACTCATTGGGCTTTAGCTCATGCTTTCAATATTTTATGTTCCCCCTCCCTTTAGGTAGCGATCAAGTTCTAGCATCAAGCTGAGTTATCCACTGGCGCACGACAATAGTCTGCTGCTGCATTGTAGATTTATATAAGTTGGAGTCTTGTTGTACATAGATTGCATACCATAAAATAAATGTATAAGAGTCTTGGGAACTTCAGATATAAAGTAGTGGTTTAGTTGTGTAGTCATAAAAGTGTTTGATGTACATACACTCTGTTGATGGTCTGTATGCATATGTATTTGCCATTGAGTAATGTGATTGAATCGAGTTTTAGTAAAATTGGAGATGGAGAAAGTTATGAAATGTGTTTATTAATAGCATAAAATCAACATGGCAAACGAAAATTAAATGTATTGAATGATCATTGTTCAGGTTCAGATACATGTTAAGTTGGAAGGTTGGAAGGTTGGATGTTAAATGTCATGAAGGGAGGTGATGTTTATCATCTTCACATCTCCTTCTAGGTTAAGAAGGTAATCTAGAAGAGAATGTGATAATAGAGGATTTTTCCTTCTTTTTTGGTTACTAGAAAAGGGTTAGCTAGGAGTTTGAATATATATATTGAAGGAATCGAATTCCTCGCACATGCACGTGAACGCCGTATAATTGAAATTCAATTTGAAAACACTCTAAAATATAGAGAAGTAAACATGCTAACTTACAAGATAAACATCAAATTTCTAAGCATGCTTCTACAAAGAGTAAGAGAAAAAGGAAAAATTACTTACCCTTGTAAAAAACTTTCTTCACAAATCTCCTCTCCAAAAGTCACGAACACAGGAACTTCTTCCTTAGACAGAACAACATGAAGTGATAAACTTTGAACACTACCATTCAACCACCTTGATATTCTCAAGAACTAATAATAAGGGATGTTTTGGCTCCTTCTTAGTTTTTGGGAAAGGGAAATTGTAAAGTCACAGAGAGATACCTTGAGATTTTTTTGTAAAAATTTCATGATCTTCTTTTCTGTGTTTTCACAAAACAAAAATAATAGGGATTAGGGATGGGAGTTACATTAACTCCTTCCCACCTTCAAAAATTAACTCCTCTGTGATGAGAAGTTGAATATATTATATATAGAATAGAATAATAATAATAATAAATTAATTAATTAACTATATATTATACATCGTAATCATATTAAAATGCAATATCCTTCATATAAATTTTAACCTATAGTATTTATATGAAACTCGCTCATATAAATAATATCTAGAAATTGGAGGAATAAAAATATTAATCTCATTTTCTTATTGAATATGTGCAAATTAAGTCTTCTTATACAGAAGAAAGGCCTTTTATAAATATGGAAAGAATAAAGACAATAAATATTCATACAGAAATATAGTAATTCCAACGGTTCCTCTTAAGTTGGTTTATAGATGTGTCTTCCACAACCAGTTTATCAATTAATCTATCAAATTGTTTCTTTGAAAGGCCTTTAGTTAGCACATCAACAATTTGCTTTGATGTAGGAAGATAAGGAATACATATTGTTCTTGCTTCAATTTTCTCTTTAATAAATTGTTTATTAACCTCGATATATTTTGTTTTATCATGTAGAACTAGATTATGGGAAATAAAAATTACGATTTTATTGTTACAATAAACCCGTATAGGCGGAAAAAATCTTTAACTCTTCAAGTATCTTTTTTATCCATATTCCCTTACAAATTCCATGAGCTAAGGTTCTAAACTTTGCTTCAGCACTACTTTTGGCCACCACATTTTGTTTCTTACTTCTCCAAGTAACTAAATTTCCTAAAATGAAGGAACAATAACAGAGGTAAATCTTCTATCTATAGTACTTTTTGCCCAATCTGCATCAATGTAGACTTTTATTTGGAAATGATTATCCCTTTTGAATAGAATACCTTTTCTAGAAGATCCTTCCAAATATCTCAAAATTATGTAGCAGCTTCAAAATGAGTCGATCTAGAAGCATGCATAAACTGACTAATCATACTCACAACATACACAAATCAAGACGTGTATGAGACAAATGAATTAATCTACCAACAAGTCTCTGATATCATTCCTTGTTCTTTATTTCTTCTGCTTTTGCTAGTAGTAGCTTTAGATTAGGTTCAGTAGGAGTTTCTGCAAGATTGCAACCAAGTAAGCCTGTTTCTTTAAGTAAGTCAAGGACATACTTAAATGAACTCTAATTACAGAGGATCTTTTAACGGAAGCGGATCGTCTAAATCCCATTGTGTTTGAACCCATACATTTACAGTCATATAGAACAGATTATGCACAAAACTTAAATTACAACATGCTTCTGAAATGAAAGCAAAGGATAAGAGATTATACCTTTGAAGAACTCTTCTTCAAGTATATTCCTCGATCAAACTCGCTCACGAATACAGCGAACAACTTGATCTCCCTCGAACAAGTAACAACTCGATCCTCGAACTAACCGGACACTACCACTAGATTACTTGGTATTCTCGGTGTGAGAATCCAGGAATCGTGGGTTCTGGCTTATTTTTGTTTGAGGGAAGGTTTAGAGTTTGAGGAGGAAGACGATCGAGTAAACGAACAACTGTATCGTGTAGATTAAAAAGTCTATCGCATAGACTAGCTACTCGATCGTGCAGTCTCTCAAGTGATCGTATAGTAAGACTTTCTTACTCGATTGCTTATTTCGTCTGTTAGCTCTCGTGGAATAATTTTCATTTTTATCCCACTTTTCCATAAAACCGTATAACTACCAACTAAGAGTGGTTATTGAGAAAAAGAATTTAATTATCAAATAATTAATAAATATGATAACTAACTTATCATATTATATTTATAACTCATAGTTTTAGTATTGCATCATATAAATAATTAATAAATATGATAACCTTTTTATTTGAAGATTAGCCCATGAAAATAAATTTAACAACCATATGATCAAGTTTGGAACGAAAGTTACTTGGTATGTGAACATAAGTAGTACACCCAAAAACTTAGAGGGGTAATTCAAAATATTTGCAGGCTGTTGGAATTTTTTTTTAAGGCAGCCGATGGGAGTCTTAAAATTCAAGATCTTACTAGGTATTCTATTTATTAGATAGGTATTGTGAGAATTGATTCCCCCCATAGATATTTTGAAATATGCATAGAAAACATTATAGCATGTGCCACTTCAAGTAAACACCTATTTTTTCTTTCGGCAATCCCATTTTGTTGGGGAATATCCCGACACGTAAACTGATGAACAATTCATTTATCTTTAAAAAATTCACCAAAAAACTCATTAAAGTAGTCGTTTCCATTATCAGAGTGTAAAATGCAAATTTTGGTTTGATATTGAGTTTCAATCATATAGTACAAATGTTTAAAAATGTCTTTTACCTAAGTTTTTTTTTTTTTTTGTATTAAATAAACCCAAGATAAACGAGTATGATCATTAATAAAAGTAAAAAAAAAAAAAAAAAACATATTTTTCTACTATGAGTTGTAATTTTTAAAAGACCCTAAACATTGCTATTGATTAAATAAAAGGTTTTGAAGCTTCGTTAGGTTTTGGAAAATATATGGATCGATGATTTTTTTTTTTTTTTTTTGCTAAAATGAAAATCTCACAATCAACAGAGGAACAATCAATTCCTTTAAATAAATTTGGAACTAAAGATTTGAGGTAAGAAAAACTGGGATGTCTTAATCTAAAATGCCAAAGTATAATTTGTTCTTTGGCAGAAATAGAACCAATACTACTGAGATCCTGAGTTATTTTAAGGCTAAAAGAACCTTCATCAAAGTAGTAGAAACCATCAAGCATCCTAACACTCCCAATCATCCTTCCCGAATCTTGATCCTAAAAGATATAGTGTGATTCCAAGAATGTAATACAAAAATTGGAATCTTCAAAAAGTTTCAAACAAGCTAATTTTGGAACATGTAAGATAGACTGAAGAGAAATTTTTTTAGTCAACTTAATAATTCATTTTCTTATAATATAAGGAAAACTACTATCGACAATTCTAGTTTTCTCATTACAATATGATGGAGAGTACGAATTAAAGAAAGAAGAAGAACTAGTCATGTGATCTGAATCTTCGGAATCAATAATCTGTTGAGATGAATTACTGCATGAGAATGTCTTAGGATAATTACCTATGTGAGTAAAGGAAACACATGAATTATTAGATGAAAAATTGGTAGGTAGAAATTTTAGAGTTTGATGAATTTGCTCTTGCAACATGGTAGTAATTAATAATGGGAAATAGTAAATTTACCAAACCAAGTAAACCGAACCAAACCAGAATTGTTGAACCAACGATGAGTAGTGAACTGAACTAGTGAACAACACCAAATAGTGAACCAAACCAAGTAATGAGCCAAACCAGCTGAGTTGACCAAGATGAAAAAAAATTAGACCAGACTGATTGAAACAAAATCGAACCAGTTTACACCAATTTTATATGGCTTCTACGAACACGAAACAACAGAACTCCACGACGAAAACTCATGAAGAGGAACGTTGAGCAAAGAAGATGGGGTTAGTCGATTCCGGTGAGATTCAATGGATTCCACCGATGGTTCCATTGAAACAATCACCGTTCACCGGAGCAAAAAAGGTGCGCGAACTCTTCTGAGGTACACAAGCTCTTCCTAAGGTGGGGTTGAACCTACAACACTTAAAAACAAAATAAGACTGCGACAATGTGATGGCGTCGTGCAACTATGGCTTGCCTCGTCGGTTTCTACTTGTTCACGCTAGATCAAAATCCCTAACTTGAGAAGACGACCTACAATCAGAAGTAAGGTGTGCTATTTAAGACAACAGCTAGGGTTTCGACAATAATAGGCTAGGATTCTGGTTATGGCGGCTAGGTTTTTAGGATTTTAGACATAACTATGATTTAGCCGCTCTGATACCATCTAGAAATTAGAGGAATAAAAATATTAATATTCTTTCTTATTGAATGTGTGCAAATTAATTATTCTTATATTGGAGAAAGACTTTTCACAAATATGGAAAGAATAAAACAATAAATATTCATATACAAATATAGTAATTCTAGCATAATATTTGAATCAAATATTTATCTCTCACATATTATATAGTTTTATTTACAAATCATATTTATAATTAACTATAGATCATAATGTATCATACTTTATATTAATCATATTAGTATAATTAATACATTTAATTCTCTTAAATCATTTGAATAATTCAAATTATTCCAAAAACAATTATTACTTATTTTATCATCAATGTGCTAGCAAGGGGACCTTATGGACCTACATATTAGAAACTCCAATGATAGAGATTAATTAGTTAAACTCTTCAATTAAATTAATCAAAGTTCTTTAACTATTGATCACTCAATTAAAGACTGACAGCTGCACTATTCGCACTTAGATATATTTCTGTGTCCATGGATATAACCAATCAACAATAAGTCGACCCTTCGCGAATTGCTCATAACTACAGTTGGGTTAAATTATCGTTTTACCCCTGTAGTTACATTTAACTTCTTATGAATAAATAGTTTATAACCCAATTATAAACTAATCCCTCTAATGAATAAATAGTTTATAACCCAATTATAAACTAATCCCTCTCAGGCTAATGAGAGGGTGAGGTCTCATTGTTGAAGACTCGAAATTAGCTATTAAGGGAGCAATTCATCTACTTTCCCTAAAGACGGGAAAGAGTGAATTTCATTTTATGTAGTTGTGTTCTTAGCTCCCCTCTCGGACAAATTCCCAAAATAGTAGGCTTATTAAATCGGCAAAATTGGTCGCTTTCACCTATATAGATCAAAGGATTGTCCTTATAGGTAGAAATTCACAATTCACTAAGGATTAAGGTCAAATTACCTATGGTCATCCTAGTGAAATGTTAGTCTCTTTATATAAACTCTTTATACATGATACACCCACTCACATGTCTCCATATGAACGATATGGATCATATCGTTTGTAACTCTTATAACTCTTGTAACACTTATAAAGTGGGTCATATCCACAGTGTCGCTAAGATAAGGCACCCAACCTTATTCATATACTACATACCTTTTAGGTTATTACTTAAACATGATCTACTTGTCCGTCTACCACATACTGTTCAAGCCACATCAAATAACCTTGGATCTTAATTTATTGGATTGAGATAATGCAATCTAAATGTCGAATAAAATATTTCTTATTTTATTAAATAAATAATTTTTATTAACAAATAACAAACTACTGGATCCATGAGATTTAGGATACTAAATCCAACATATATGTGTGTGCGCACGCCCGCATGTGCGTATGCATGTGTGTGTTTATGCGTGTGTGTGTATATATTATGTGGGAGTGTGCGTGAGTGCGTGTGGGAAGAAAAAAATGAACAATCGAAATACTATATGGATAGAATTGAGGACAATATTTTACGTACATTCATAAGTAAATAATTGTAATAAATAGAAAAATTAGGGAAAATATCTAAAAATATAGCACCTCTTTAAATATATTTGCAAACGTAGCAAATTTTAATCGGTCATTTCTTGAATTGTTTTAAAATTCCAAGTTTTCCCTTGTCTGTGAAGATCTTCTCACTGCAGGCCTCTATTGGTTCTTCTTCTCACTTTGGGCCTCTACTTGTTCTTCTTCTCACTTCTTTGCCATGGTCGCCTTCTTCTTCCTTTCTTCATTCATATAATACCCTTATTCTCTTCCTTTCCTTTATTTCTTCCCCTTTCTCTAGTTTCCCTCTAAACAAATCATGTCTGATTTTGACTCTTCACCCTCTCCTCCACTATCGCCACCACTGTCGCCAGCTCGTACTCTACCTATGCTTCTCCCTTTTCTTCTTGGCCTTGCCCGAACCACCACCGAATCCAACCTCAACTAGATCATCATTCTCGACCATGTTGCCCAAACGATTGTCATTTTTTAAGGCCACGTTCTTGACTCTCTTCTTCGTGACTTGTTAGAGAAATTCAAGCCCTTGTCGGCATCCAAAGCTTTGATCAATGTGATGCCGAGAGTTAGGGGTTACATTATGGGGGATAGATTGTGCAAATGGGGCTGGGGCCACTAATAGTCACTATTTGCGCTAAAAGTTACTGTTGATAGTGTTATATCAGTGATATTATCAGTTATACCAATGATAACATGTTATCACTAATAACATGCTATCAATGATATCCTTTATGGCCATCAATGTAGAAGGATGTTGTAACGATCTGACTTTTCTAACATTTACTAACAGGGCATTATTACATGCATGCATAGACCTCAAATAAAAATTTTAACTCTTCGCTCAATTAAAAATAAATGATTTCATATGTCAAAAAAAGTTTAATAAAATTTCATTAAAAAAACTTAAAATATTTGTTCAGGGTTCCCTAAAAACATAAGATAAAACTAGAAAACACATAAGAATTTAAAGGTTTAACATAAAATACATTAAGAAATTTCAAAAAATAAGACTCATTTCAAAGATGAAAACATGCGCAAAAGCATCTGTCTGGTCCCAATAGCACGATTACAGATTCTTCTTGTCATTCGTTGATTTGTCTTTACCCTTACCTGAAAAACATAACTTTAGAAAGGATGAGTATGAAATACTCAGTAAGTAACCCCACTACCAGAGTTAGACTATGTATTTTTGTCCAATAAATGTAACATTGTAGTGGAACCTGCAAAACCTCAAGTTATTCATGGATAGCCATCTAGTGATCAATTAAACCTGCCCTACCATAGGTGAGATGTACCCACAAATCTCTGGTGAATCTCGAAGGAATCACTAACCTCTGGTGAATCTTGCAACACAAACCTACAGTGAATCCCAAAGGAATTACTAACTTTTGATGAGTCCCGAAGGAAACACAAACCTCTAGTGAGTACACGGTTACAAGTAGGAGGCAATTATCAACATCATATTTATCATGCCACACAACTCAGAGTCCCACAATATGGTAACATATTATCATGCTCATACATCCTCATTACATATCTTATAAAGTTAACATCATGCTCGTGCATCCTCATAACATATCTTATAAAGTTAACATCATACTCATATATCCTCATAACATACTTTATAAAATTAACATCATGCTCACGAGTCCTCTCTAGTTAAGCAAAACATATATACAGTCTTAGAGATAATATTAATGTCCTAACTGTATCGCTTAGCACAAAAGCGATTCTAGTAGTAGATTGTACCCTAAAATTAAGCCCACAACATTAACACGGGAACAATCTCTACAAAAATTCTTGAATAAAACCTAGAACAAAAAACCAAACTTAGATTAAATCTCTAGGGCCTAAATCCAATCATAGAACTAACCAAAATACATCTAAACAATTTTACCCAAAGTGTTGCTTAATCCGAACCACGCACTTCCAATCTTCCAAACCAACCACAAAAAAAAAAAAAAAAAAAAATCGATCTTAACTCTTCTGAACATCACGTTAATTTCCCTCAAAACTCCAATCTAAATTCAATCCTAACAAGGGTAAAGCAAATTCAGCCCACGAACTTTATGGGTAACCAACCCCCAACCAAAATTCTACAATAAACTCATAAAACTCAACTTCAGCTTACCAAAATCTTTACGAGAACACCCCAATGATGCTGCACAGTTTTCTCTCGATTCCAAAAATATTCCAAAATTATGATTAAAGCAATAATTAGGCCTATTATTAGTTGGGTATCTAAGATGCTTCAAAATTCCTTCCCAAAAATCACAATCTTTCCAAAACCACAAGAATCTTGCGAGACACAGTGACCTCCGATGATAGGGTCATCTATTGGCGAATGACTACTGATTTGTTGGTTTGATGAAGGTGAGTGACAACCAGCGACGTGTGATAGCACAATAGAAAAACCTAAAGAGAGAAATTGTGAGAAAGAAAGAGATTTAAAGAGAGAGAAGGATGGACGACGGAACCTACCAGAGACTGCGACGTGGCAGTGGACGACGACTGGAGGCATGACAGTCGAAGGTGTTGAACGGTGGTGGGCTCTCGGCGTGGGTATGTTGAACACACAGAGAGAGAGAGATTGTTTTGGCTAAGAAAATCGTGAAAGGGGAGGACGAAGAGGAAAATTTCACACAATGACCCAAAACCCAAAAACTTTTCTACCAATGATCTCTTCCTAAAAAGTTTTCTACCATTGACTTTTTGCCAATGCAAAATCTCAAAATTACCCCCAGTTTTTAAAAAGCCTTCAGACCGCACCACATTTCTTTTTCCTTCAAAGATTTCTTTAGCCGTTCATTTAATGTGCATTCAATACACCACCAATGTTCCACCAAAATATTTATTCCCAACTAATATTCTTTCAATAGCATTGGAGAGAATGGAACGTCATTCTCATTATTCACTTTCTGTCATCGAACTCCCCACGAAATTCTCTCATTGTTCTCTCGTAATTTTCTCTCAGAGTTTCATTCGAATATCTTCGTTGATCGCTTTCATCGTCAGATTCAGTCCACATTTCTTCTTCCTTCAACGGTTTCTTCAGCCTTTCATTCAATGTATGATTTCTTCTCCCAGATTGCTTTCATAATAAGTGTCGTTTTGCATTAAATTACAATACGATCATTTATACATTACTGTGTGATCGATTATACATTACTATGCAACCGTTTACTATATGATTGTGTATAAATTACTACACGATCGTTCATAAATTACAATATGATTGTATAGTAAATTATAAATGATCGTGTAGTAATTTATACATGATCGTTTAGTAAACTATAAACGATCATGTAGTAATATATACACAATCGTTCATTACAATATAAGTGTAGTTTAACATTAAATTACAATATGATCGTTTATACATTACTATGTGATCGTTTATACATTATTATGCAATCGTTTACTACACGATCATATAGTAAATTATAAACGATCGTGTAATAATTTATACACGATCAAATAGTAATGTATAAACGATTGTGTAGTAATTTATACACGATCGTATAGTTATGTATAAACGTAGTAATTTATACACGATCGCATAGTGATGTATAAACTATCGCATAATAATTTATACATGATCACATGGTAATGTATAAACGATCGCATAGTAATTTATACACAATCGCATAGTAATGTATAAACGATCGTTCACTTATCAGTGATTTTTTTATCCCATTGTAGATCAAGGGCGCTATTTCGCATCTGTGTACGATTTGATGGGGATTGGGATGAGTCCGGAAGAAATTATGTTGGTGGTCATATGAAAGATTTGAAAGTCAAAAATGATATAACAGCCAGTGAATTAGTGAGTATGATGCACCAACAACTGAATATCGATCCGGATATGTTTGATATACACATTAAATATTGCTATAATCTATTGGTCCCGGCTCCCCCAATTAACATAATCGACGATGAAGATCTTAGCTTTTTTTTAGAAGGCAGTGATGCATTCCGGATGCCGTTATTTGTATCAGTTACACCTTGTGAAAGTCATGGAGTACGCACGGACAATATGTACCGACATTGTAATCCAATCGATCAACCCAATCCAATTCATACAATGTCTTCACTTGATGATCATATATAGCCATGTAACTTGGGGGATGACCGAAGTGAAGCTTGGTTTGGTCGGAACAGTGAACCCAGATGTACTTCACAATTCGATACTGAAGATGGATATGGACAATCTTCAAGACTACAAACTTCTCCAACACCTAACATCCATGTTCCAACCTCACCTGCTCTCGTTCCACCAGTTGTGATGCCTTCGGTGCTAATGCATTCCACTGTTCCAACCGAACTATTTATTGATATACCTAGACCATCAGAGGGCCATTGTATGACGACCTCATCATAATATCTCATGACTATCTGAATGACGAGGATATAAAGGCCGGTCAAAATTTCTTTTCGAAATATGGCTTGTCAGTTAAATTATTGATGCTTGCAGTAAGAAAGAACTTTGAGTACCGTGTAAAAAAGTCAACAAAGAGCTTGCTAACTATCCGGTGTTTGGTGGAGGAATGCAAGTGGAGGGTTCGTGCAAAAAAAAAAAATGAAAGAAAGTGATTCCTTCAAAGTGTCGAAATATTCCAGTAAACATACATGTTCTCTTGAAATGAGAATTGGTAATACTCGACAAGAAAAAAGTTGGGTTATTGGACACTTAATCAAGTCCAAATACAAACAACTTGGTTGAACCTACCACCCAAGGGATATAATTGAGGATGCCCGATGAGATTATCGAGTGAACATAATGTTGGGAATGTCCTAGAACTTGCAGCTCATGTTAAACATTCTATTTATCAATAATAACGACTTATTGATTTTGCATCTTATTATAAAAATCCAATAAACATATCCTTGGCTATAGTCTGAATATTGTAACTTTATGTAGTGCCATAAATAGGATCAAGTTAACAATATATAGATAAGTATATGGATGAAATTGGGTATCTCATCCTGGTAGTACTATTGGATGCGACCCACTCTATAGTTGTTACAAGAAGTTGTAAAGTGCTAAACACGATATGATCCACAAATCTTTCATGTTGAGACATGTGAGTGAGGGCATCCTATGCAATGAGTTTTCATGTAGACTGGACCATTGAAAATAGACATTTTTCTTTATAATGACCGTTTAATGTTAAAACTGACTATTTCATTTATCAACTTACCTAGGTTAACTCGATCTTAATCCTGAGCTAGCTATGAACTCTTCTTTATTCGGGATTATCCTTTAATCTGCAAACGGTGATAATAGTCCAACAATACTGCTCAATAAGCTTACCATTTCAGGGATAAGATCGGATGAATAGCTGGGGACATAGCCTTGCAAGATGGAATTCACTCCTACCCGATTTAGGGTTAGCAGATAAGTTGTTCTCTTAAGTACTGATTCCAGGTCTTGAACAATCGGGGCCCTACCTTCTCATGATAGAGAATGGATTTGATTCATTATGAATCAGAATTGTTCATTAGAGGGTCAGTAGGAACTTAAGGAACAAGATGTATTCACAGGGGTAAAATGGTTGTTTTGACCTAGCTGTGATTGCGAACAACCTGTGAAGGATCGACTTATTGATTATGGTTATTAAGAGGACATAATATATCTAAAGTGAGGGGAGTTCAACTATGGGCTATAGTGGAGTGTCCCATTAGTTAATGAATGGGGATTAGATCGGACTAATGAGTTTAGCCGATTAATCTCGAATCGTTGGAGCCCATGATCTGTAGGTCCGTGAGGTCCCCCTAGTAGCTCGTAAATGGTTAAGCTTTAGAGTAGCTTGAGAAATTAATTTGAAATGTTCAAATTAAAATTAAACAAAATAGGATAATATATATTTAAATATGATTTAAATATATGAAGATGGTTTTGTGCAAAAATTAATTTAATATTTGATATTAAATTAATTAATATTTTAAAATTAATTTTAGAAAATTATTTTTTAGTTTTAAAATCAAAATGGATTTTGAAATCAAATTTTGGTTTTCAGATAAAATTGAAAAATTGGATTACATGCACAAATGGAAATATGAGATTGTCCATTATCAACTTCTTCATACTCACACAAAGCCCACTTTCTCTTCTTCATTAAACTCCAAGCATGAGCTGCAAGCCATGCACATTTCTTCTTTGCATGTTCATTTGCAATAAATAAAGAAGAATGGAGTGATTTAGAAGGATGCATTATATAGAAATTTTAGAGAAAATTTCGGCTGGAAGAAAGAGTTCTTCGGTAGTGCGTTGCTGTGAGCTTTTCTCTGTAATTCCGTTGCTTCAAGCTATTCTTGAGTCCCACAACTCGATCTAAAGCTCCAAGAGGATAGTGGAAAAGATTTTGAGGTGGTTCACGGTGATCTTTGATGAAGACTGCTATTGTTTGATCAAGATCTTGAAGAATTCTACAAAGGTATGATATAAAACCCTCTTATTTAGATGAGCATGCTTTAGTTTCCGCCAAAATTAGTGAATTTGAATGCTTATGGATCCTTGATACTTCTGTTGCATGTTATTGCACTCTAACACATAAGTTACGGACGAGCTTATCGCGCTGGAGAGTATGTATTGATGTATGCACGAGGGTCACTAGAAGGATTATATGCTATTGTTAGGGCATATGGCGAGGCACTTAAGCTTGCAAATCCAGGTACGATATTTGACGTTGAAGTAGAGGACGGACAATACTTTAAGTACGTCTTCATGGCACTTGGTTCGTGTATCAGGGGTTTTTTAAATTGCATCGCCCAGTAATCGTTGTTGATGGGACCCATTTGCATAAGAAATGTAAAGGTACGTTGTTAATAGCAACATGTATCGATGGAAATAACAATATATATCTTATCGCCTTCAGTATTATAGATGGTGAGAACGATGCATCATGGACTTGGTTCATGACTTATTTGAAGGCTTCGATAGGAGGCGTTCCCAATTTAGTGATTATATCATATCGTCACATCTTAATTACAAAGACTGTTACAAGTATATTCCCTGATGCATTTTATGCCCTGTGTATATACCATATTCGGAAAATTTTGGTTGAAAAATTCAAGAATAAGGACATAATCCCACAGTTCTACCTAGCGAAGAAAGCTTATAAAATTTTTGACTTTTAGATGTATTAGGCTAAGGTCCATCAATATCCTAGTGTGACGGCCTATCTTGAGGTGGTTGAATTATAATGGTGGGCAATGGTTTATCAAGTCCATTGTAGGTATGACAAGATGACGACAAGTATAGTAGAATGTCTCAATGGAGTGTTGAAAGATGCCTAAACTACCAATCCCAAAGCTATTAGAGCATATCTGCGAGTGGCTACAAGGTTGGTTTTATATCCGACATACACATGCAATGGCATGCACAAACATTGTAACTGATTACGCAATGGGTATTCTTAAGGAATCAGAATTGATGTCTAGAACGTATCGTGTTTCTCCGGTAGATATGCATATAATTAATGTGGACGATGGATATTTGGGGGGGTTGGTTGATCTTCGTTCACGGACATGTACGTGTATGGAGTTTAATTGCCTCAAGATTCCTTGCTCCCATGCAATATCTGCAGCGACCCTGAGAAACATTAATGCTCAAACATTATGTGAAAAATGGTTTACAGTTGAGTGTGTTCTCATTGCTTACGCCGAACCAATCTTCCCAGTCGAACACAGTCAATAATGGGTTTGAAGATCATATGTTAGAGATTTTGAACCAATTCTACCACCGCAAAAGGTATCAAGTGTAGGTCGACGCCAAACCGTCAGGATACCTTCAATTGGAGAGGAGCCATGGCAAATACACAGGTGTACACGATGTGGTCAGAGAGGACATAACAAGAAAACGTGCAGAAAAACATTGATAGCACCTAGCACTAGCCCATCTAGACTAAACAATATGTAATTTTCGCTTCTTTTTTTTGTACAACACCAATTATACTGTACAATATGTAATTTTAGCACAAATTTATCTAAACGATTGCTTAGTTAAATGTACAACACCAATTGTATTCTACAAATTTAGCACAAACTTATCTAAACGGTCTTATAACAAAAACTAAATGATCGCATAACAAAATCTAAACGATCGCATAACAGATATGTAAACGACCACGTAACAAAAACTAAAGGATCGCATAAATATATATCTAAACGATCGCGTAACAGTTAGCCAAACGATTGTATAACAAAACCTAAACAATCGTATAAAAAAAACTAAACGATTGCATAATAGATATCTAAACGATCACATAATAGATATCTAAACGTGTTGGGAATGTCCTAGAACTCGCAGTTCGTGTTAAACATTCTATTTATTAATAATAATGACTTGTTGATTTTGCATCTTATTATGGAAATCCGATAAATGTATCATTGGCTATAGTCTGAATATTGTAACTTTATCTAATGACATAAATAGGATCAAGTTGACAGTATATAGCCTAAATGGTCTAATAAGTATATGGATGAAATTGGGTATCTCATCTCGGTAACACTATTGGATGCGACCCACTCTGTAGTTGTTACAAGAAGTTGTAAGATGCAACAAACGATGTGATCCACAAATCGTTCATGTTGAGACATGAGAGTGGGGGCGTCCTATGCAATGAGTTTGCATATAGACAAGACCACGATAATAGTCACTTTTCTTTATAACCACCGTTTACTGTTAAAATTGACTATTTCATTTAATATGTAACCTAGGTTAACTTGATCTTAATCCTGAGCTAACTATGAACTCTTGTTTGTTCGGGATTATCCTTTGATCTGCAAACGGTGAGAGTAGTCCAACAGCACTGCTCAATAAGCTTACCATTTCGGGGATAAGATAAGATGAATAGCTGGGGACATAGCCTTGCAAGATAGAATTCACTCCTACCCTACTTAGGGTTAGCAGATCGGTTGTTCTCTTAAGTACTAATTCTAGGTCTTGAACAATCGGGGTCCCGCCTTTTCATGATAGAGAAAGGATTTGATTCATAGAGATTATGAATCAGAATTGTTCATTAGGAGATCAGTAGAAACTTAAGGAATAAGATGTAATCACAGGGGTAAAACGATATTTTTGACCTGGCTATGATTACGAACAACCTGTGAAGGATCGACTTATTGATTATGGTTATTAAGTGGACATAATATATCTACAGTGAGGGGAGTTCAACTATGGGCTATAGTGGAGTGTCCCATTAGTTAACGAATGGGGGTTAGATCGGACTAATGAGTTTAACCGATTAATCTCGAATTGTTGGAGCTCATGATCTGTAGGTCTACGAGATCCCCCTACTAGCTCGTAAATGGTTAAGCTTTAGAATAGCGTGAGAAATTGATTTGATACGTTCAAATTAAACTGAACAACAGAATATACATTTAAATATGATTTAAATATATGAAAATGATTATTGTACAAAAATTAATTTAATATTTGATATTAAATAAATATTAAATTAATTATTAATTTTAAATTAATTTATGAAATTAATTTTAAAAAACCATTTTTCAATTTTATTAATCAAAATGGTTTTGAAATCATTTTGTGTTTTAAAAGAAAAATGAAAATCGGATTTTGCATGTTGCACAAAATGAGAATGTTTTTTTTCCCCATTATCTTCATCTTCATGCTCACACAAAAGCCATTAACTTCTCTTCATTAATTCTCCAAGCATGAGCTACAAGCCATGTATTTCACTTCTCTGCATGTTCATCTGCAATATATAAAGAAGTTTGGAGTCATTTGAGAAGAACTAATGCAGAAATTTTGAGAGAAAAATCTCTGTGAGAAGAAAATGTTCTTTCTATCTGGCTGCTGTGTGTTCTTCATTGTTCTTCACCTATTCAAGCTATTCTTGAGTCCCACAACTCTATCTAAAGCTCCAAGAGGATAGTAGGGAAGACTTTGAGGTGGTTGACTGTGATCTCTGGTGAAGACTGCTGCTGTACATTTAGATTCTTGGAGAGTTCTTCAAAGGTGTGATCTTAAAACCCTCTTTTAGAAAAGCATATCTGGTGAAAAGCATGCTTTAGTTTCTGCTAAAAGTTAGTAACCTAGCTCTGATACCAATTGAAGGATCTCATATCTAAGAGTTCGATGAGCGTGTTTAGATTGCTCTGATCTCACGTGATCGAAATACATATAATATACATTCATACAAATAGTTATGCAAACAAACTCTAATTATCAGCATGCTATGAACGAATAAATCACAAGGGAAAGAGTGCCAGAAGACATTCTTCAAACTTTGGCAATCCAAGTAGTGGAAAACCTCCACACGATCTACCAACACCCAGCGGAAGCATCGGTTGCAGTAGCACGAACAACTGCAAACTCATGATCGCAATAGGGATGACACCACCACTAAAAGGCCCCAGGTATTCTTGGAGTGAAAACCCAAAAGGTGGTATTTGGTGAATTTGGTAAAGGAAGGAGGAAACACGAATCGTGTAGGTGATAAGCAAGTGGGAGGGAAAAAGATGCTATTGCATAGCAAAATGCTTATCGTTTAGGAGAAACTACACGAACGTGTAGGATTTACTGAACGATCATTTAGGAAAAGGTATATGATCGTTTAGTAAAATTGGCACGCTATATGATCGTTTAGAGAAGCTATACGATCATGTAAGAAATAGCGTGCGATCGTTTAGGCATAAGGTAGATGATCATTTAGGCGAAGCGGACTATCGTATAGGCTCTCATTTTATGTAAGCGATCGTTTACAATTCTCCAACGCGCACTTGCGAATTCTCTTGGGTGTTTGATTGAACGATTCAAAAAATGAAAACATTTTTCATTTTAATTCATCGGTTACAATGATCGACGCTGCCCCATTAACTCACGTCCGAACGTAAATTTTTTAGATTAATTATCATATAATTAACCAATTAATTAATTAATAAATATAATCATATTATATTTTTATCTTATAGTTTGATATTACATATTTGCTATAGTATTTTCTCCTTTACTTGATATAAATCATATTTATATCTTATTTCCTCCAAAATAATGTATCTTATACATTTAGCTAATTATATCATATATAATTAACTAGTCCAATTATATCATATATAATCGAACTTCCTCTTGTCAATTTGAACATTTCAAATTAACCAAAACACTGGTTCTCGACTTTATCCAAGCTACCCAGAGGACCAAATGGACCTATAGCTCGAAGCTCCAACGGTCTGTGAATAGCTGGTTAAACTTTTTAGCCACGAGATGCACTATCCGTTAACTGTCTGGCATTCCACTAAAGACCAACAATTGAACTCTTCTTACCACAGATATATTTCCGTGTCCATCGGATATAACCAATCATGAGTACGATGACCCTTCAAAGATGCTCGTAAGTACAACTGGGCCAAATTACCGTTTTGCTCCTGTAGTTACATCTCACTCTTTAAGTACCACTGCTTTCTCTAATGAACAATACAAGATAAGGTGTGTGGCGCCACATCATTCAAGCCTGGGAATCAGCTCTCAAGGGAGCTATCTATCTACTTACCTCTACCTCAGGGAAGGAGTGAATTCCATCTTGTGTAGTTGAGTTCCCAGCTCCCAAATCAGACGAATCCCCAAAATGGTAAGTTTGAATCGGCGAACTGGCCACTCGCACCCATACAAATCAAAAGACCGCCCTCAATGGCAGAAGTTCCCAATTCACTCAGGATTGAGGTCATGTTACCTATGGTCACCCTAGTGAAGTGAAGTCTCTATCATGAACGGTGTTATAACACTTTGTGGTCAGGTCTTATACAAACTCTTTGTATAGGATGCCCCCGCTCACATGTCCCTAACACGAATGGTCAGAATCAAATCATCTGTGACAAGTCACAACACTTGTGACCATTCCACAAAACGGGCAGTATTCATAGCGTTACTAGGATAAGGTTTCCCTCCTATGTCCATATACTATAGACTATTTTGGTTATCACTCAAGACATGATCTACTTGTATGTCACCACATACATGCTTGAGTCACATACAGATAACAAGGGATTTTATGTTTATTGGTTTGTGGTAAAGCAAATAAAACAAGTAACCGAGCAAAATACTAGATGTGAAGTAAATATCATATATTATACAACACAAGCGTTCGTACAAACTGTTTACAAACTATAGGACACGAGACTTTAGGGCATCAACTCTAACATATGGATCCTTGATACTTCCGCTGTATGCTATTTAACTCTTTCAATTGGTATCAGAGCATCTTTTAAGCATTCAATTCAGTTTAATTTTGGCAAGGTGGGTGTTTTTCATGAGATATATGAAACTGATCCACTGCTATAGTTTTCTGAGTTTTGGCATCTTAATTATCTTTAATTTCTCAATTAAATTTGTAATTGGCTCTTGTTTGATGAGCTTTTGTGTGTTAGCAAGAGTCTATAATTTATTTGGAGTTATTAGAGTTGAAATTAAGTTGTAATTGAAGAAACAAGCGAAGGAGACCAAGCTACTGTTATAGTTTTTTCAGCTTCTGCTCAAATTTATTGCTGAGGTCCAGTTGCTAACTGATCGTTCAGCTCCAGATGTTACACGATGTGAAGAAAAGCTAGACGATCGTTTAGCAATGGGCGTTGTCGTTATGATGTTGAATGCTAAGCGATCGTGTACCTGCGGGAGCTAAGCGATGCGTGAAATTTCTATACGATAGCGTTACACGATCGTTTAGCTTTGTCGTGGGAACTAAACGATACATTGAATTTACTAAACGTTGACACTATACGATCGATTAGCTACGATGCGCACTAAGCGATGCGATGAAGTGCTACACGATAGCATTGAGAGATCGTTTAGACGCGGAGCTAAACGATTGTGTAGATAAATACTAAGCGACACGATAATGTTCTATATGATGGAGCTAAGCGATTGTTTTGCTATGATGGATACTAAATGATGACATGAAAGTGCTGGGCGATGGTGTTAAGCAATAGCACGGCGATGGAACTAAGCAATCGTGTAGTCCTATATGATAGAACTAAACGATTGTTTAGCTTTAAACAAACACTAAGTGATCGTGTACTTCCTCTCAACCTAAGGCGATGACACTAGACGATTATATTCAGCGCTATACGATCGGCCTTAGCAGCACTTTGAGGTTGAACCGAGAGCAGCCGGTTCGATCGGTTTTCTCAAGGTCCAATCCGATTAAGCCTCAAATGGTTTTGGTTGGTTCGGTTTAGACTTTGTTGGTCTGGTTCAGATTCATCCAGCCCAGTTTAAGATGTTTGGTTTCGGTTTGGAGCAGTTCGAGCGGTTCAAAGATGGTTTTGAAGCTGTTTGTAATAGTTAGGCATCTGTTTGCTTGTTTATGCCAAAACGAAAACCATAACAGTTAGTATTTAATTGTTTGTGCATGAGATGTATGTAATAGTTAAATAATTCATGTATATGCATACAGTATGCCATGTAGATTTAAAACCTTACTGTAGGGAGCATGTTACATGCATTGAAAGTATGTTATAATTACTATAATATATAATATGAATATAATAGTTATATTAGATACCTTTGTTGAATGTTGGGGATGTTAAGCATGTCTAAATTTTGTAAATTGTTATAAAATTGGTTAGACGTTTAAAATCCATAACAAAGAATAACTGCATCCTCACTTAGGTTAACAATTAATTTTAAAATGTTAAAATAGATTGTTACCTAATAAAATACGGTTACAAACTCATATCAGTTCATAAACCTGTCTAAGGCTGGGGGTATTTAAGTTGATGGTTTACGGAACACCTCCTACCTGAGGGTTATGACCAAACTATTGATAGTTGTTAACTGATTTTATGAGCTTATGTGAGCGATGTGAGGTAATAAAATGGTTTATCACCTAGACATTGTAGGTTAAATCCAATTATAAGAGTTATATTTGGATAAACTACTTAGACTTAGGTTGTATGAAATTAGCCATCATGCCTAAGTAAATTACCCAAACATTTAGAACACTTCAGTGGGAGATTAACAATATATTTGATATATAGTTATTAACTCTCACGTCCTCAAGAGTTCATACCGTGAGATCCATGTTCGGCTTCTTGTGGATTTTACCTCAACTACTCCATACAAAAAGTGTTTGCATGGGTCAATAACAAAGTGAATGAAGGAAGTAATTCAAAGTAAGTGGGTGAAGGAAATGTGTCAACATTGTCCTCTGGTCTCCTCCATTAGTTTGAACCGTAAGATTCCTATATTGCGCCTGCTGTCGCTTTTATGCGGCACTAGCTAGTTGTTAACCGCGGAGATCCCTATAGAGGGTTGTAACATAGGATTCGAAACAATCCAGGCTTTAGTAAAATGAATAGGGTCTTATAGTTCCGTCTTGGATATTGTCTTCTATCTCGAAGGCATATTCATACCGTCCTATAATATCTAAAAATGACGGGTCACACTTACAAGAATTACTAAGTGTTAGTAAAGAATATGACCGAAAACGATAACCAAAAGAACTATTGGAATATGAGTTATTCTAGATAATAGTATTTGGTCAAGAATTGTCTTACTTCTGTGAAGGAATTTTTGACTGCCTCACGGTAGCACTTGTTCTAAATCACTTAAGTATTATTGCAAATAAATAAAGATTTATTGGGTACTTTATTAGTTTTGCTAAAAATGGATTTAGATGCATATTTATAGAGTTTGTTTAAAATGTTTCAGCAATGTCGAACTCAATCATACAATTGCTTGCTTCTGACAAATTTAATGGAGAGGGTTACTCGAATTGGAAGTCAAATATCGATACAATATTAGTAGTAGACAATTTGAGATTTGTGTTGACAGAGGAGCGTCCTTTAGTTCCCAGTTCAATGGCTACCTGAAATGTTCGGGATGTCTATGATAGGTGGGTGAGGGTGAACGAAAAAGCCCGGGCCTATATGTTAGCGAGTATATCTTATGTACTCAACAAGAAACATGAGGTCATCCCCATAGCTCGTGAGATCATGGCATCATTACAGGAGATGTTCGGGCAACTGTCATCGTCTGTTAGACATGAAGCCATCAAATATGTGTATGTGACACGTATGAAAGATGAGACCAATTTAAGAGATCACGTTCTCGATATGATGGTCCATTTTAATATCACAGAGGCTCACGGGGCTATGATAGACGAGACAAGTCAAGTGAGCATGATACTGGAATCTCTTTTTGAGAGCTATCTGTCGTTCAGGACAAATGCTGTCATGAACAAAATCACTTATAACTTAACAACGTTGTTGAGTGAATTGCAAACTTATCAATCTATGATGAAACTCAAGGAAAAAGAAATAAATGTTATTTCGAAACCAAAAAAGTTTTACAAAGGGTTCAAGTCTGGTACGAAACCCGTTGATGATAAGAAAGCTGGTCCTTCTTCTTCTAAGGATAAAACCGTACAAATGAAGAAGAAAGGAAAAGGGAAAAAATAAACTGCTACAAAGAAAAACAAAAACAAAACTCCTAAGGGAAAATTTTTCCATTGTGGAGAGGCTGGGCATTGGAAGCGTAATTGCCCAAAATCTATGGCTGAAAAGAAAGCAGAAAAGACTAAACAAAGTAAATATGATTTACTATTGTTGAAATATGTATAGTGAAAAATTCTCACCTTATCTGGATATTAAATTCAGGCGCCACTAATCATGTTTGTACTTTTCTACAGGAAACTAGTTCAGGGATATTAGATTCAAGCGCCGCTAACTGAATATGAGATGACTTTCAAGGTGGGCACAGGTGAAGTCATTTCAGCTGAAGTAGTGGGAGACGTGAAGTTGTTTTTTGGAGATTCTTTTATCTTGCTAAAGAATGTGTTCTTTATACCTAAGATAAAAAGAAATCTGATCTCCATTTCCTGTCTTTTAGAAAATATGTACAGTGTATCTTTTGAATGTAATGAAATGTTTGTTTATTCAAGAGGTGTTCATATTTTTTCTCTAGACTTGAAAATAACTTATTTATATTACAACTAATTGAAGCAAAAACCATTTTAAATATAGAGACGTTTAAAACGGCTGAAACTTATAATAATAAAAAGCAGAAAATTTCTCCTAACGCTTATCTTTGGCACCTCTGACTTGATCACATTAATCTTAGCAGGATTGAGAAATTGGTAAAAAACGGTCATCTAAATCAGTTAGAAGACAATTCCCTACCTCCATGTGAATCATGTCTTGAGGGAAAAATGACGAAAAGTTCTTTTTCTCACAAAGGTCTTCGTGCCGAAGTACCTCTTGAACTTATACGTTCAGACCTTTGTGGTTCGATGAATGTTAAAGCTCGAAGAGGATATCAATACTTCGTCAGTTTTATTGACGGTTACTGGCTATATTTACTTAATCAGTCATAAGTCTGAAACTCTTGAAAAGTTCAAAGAATTTAAGGCTGAGACTGAAAATCAGTTAAGTAAAAAAATTAAAACACTTCGATCTGATCGAGGTGGTGAGTAGATGGATTTGCAATTCCAGAACTATCTAGTAGATCATGGAATTCAATCCCAACTCACAGCACCTGGAACACCATAACAAAAGGTGTTGCAGAAAGAAGAAATCGAACCTTGTTAGACATGGTTCGATATATGATGAGTTATGCTCAATTACCTCAATCCTTTTGGGGATATGCAGTACAAACTGCAGTTTATATTCTGAACGTTGTGTCATCCAAAAGTGTTTCAGAAACACCAAATGAATTGTGGAAAGGACGCAAAGAAAGTTTACGTCATATCCGTATCTGAGGTTGTCTAGCACACGTGTTGGTACAAAATTCTAAGAAATTGGAAACACGTTCAAAATTATGCCTATTTGTAGGATGTCCCATGGAAACAAAAGGTGGATACTTTTATAATCCCCAAGAAGATAGTGTTTGTATTGACAAATGCAACATTCTTGGAAGAGAATCATAGTAAAAATCATCTACCTCGTAGTAAACTAATATTGCAAGAACTGTCTAAAGATATTACAGAAAGATCAACAAGAGTTGTTGATCAAGTTGGTCCATCAACAATGGTTGTTGTCCCGTCATGCCTATCTCAAGAGTTGGGAATGCCTCATCATAGTGGGAGAATTATTCAACAACCTGAATGCTATATGGGTTTAACAGAAACTCAAAACATCATACAAGATGATGGTTTAGAGGATCCATTAACCTTTAAGAAGGGAATGGAAGATGTCGATAGGGAACAATAGATAAAAGCCATGGCGATGAAATGGAGTCTATGTACTTTAACACAGTCTAGGAACTTGTAGATCAACCATAAGGTGTTACATCTATAGATTGTAAGTGGATCTATAAGAGAAAATGAGACCAAACTGGCAAAGTACAAACCTATAAAGCTAGACTCGTGGCAAAGGGTTTTACCCAAAGAGAAGGAGTTGATTATGAAGAAACCTTTTCTCCTGTTGCCATGATTAAATCAATAAGAATACTTCTTGCCATTGCCACATATTATGACTATGAAATATGGCAAATGGATGTCAAGATAGCTTTTCTGAATGGCTATCTTGATGAATGTATTTTTATGTCTCAACTAGAGGGGTTCGTCGAAAAAGGACAGGAACAAAAAGTCTGTAAGCTCAATTGATCCATTTATGGATTGAAACAAGTGTCAAGATCCTGGAATATAAGATTTAACACTGCGATCAAATCTTATGGCTTTGAACAGAACATTGACAAACCTTGTGTATACAAGAAAATAGTCAACAAAACTGTAGTATTCTTAGTTCTATACGTTGATGATATCTTGCTCATTGGGAATGAGACAAGTTTTCTTGTTGACATAAAGAGATGGTTAGCAACACAGTTCCAAATGAAAGATTTGGGTGATGCTCAATATGTTCTAGGAATACAGATCTTTCGAGACCGAAAGAATAGAACATTGGCACTGACTCAGGCATCTTATATTAACAAGATATTGTTAAGGTATAATGCAAAATTCCAAGAAAGATTTATTACCTTTTAGGTATGGAATTCATTTGTCGAAGGAACAATGTCCTAAGACACCTCAAGAGGTTGAGGAGATGAATAGAATTCCATATGCTTTTGCAGTTGGGAGTTTGATGTATGCTATGTTGTGTACACGCCCCGACATATGTTTTGCAGTTGGAATCATCAGCAAGTTCTAATCAAATCCTGGGCGCGATCATTGAACCGCTTTCAAAAATATCCTCAAGTATCTAAGGAGAACGAGGGACTATATGCATGTGTATGGACCTAAGGATTTGATCATTACAGGATACACTGATTCTGATTTTCAGACTGACGTAGATTCCAGGAAATCTACCTCAGGATCAGTCTTCACTCTTAACGGAGGAGCTATAGTTTGGAGAATCATCAAGCAAAGTTGTATCACTAACTCCACTATGGAATGGCTGCATGCGAAACTGCTAAGGAAGAAGCATGGCTATGGAAATTCTTAGCTGATTTGGAAGTCGTTCCAAATATGCACCTACCTATCACATTGTATTATGACAACAGTGGTGCAGTTGCTAACTCAAAGAAACCCAAGAGTCAAAAGCGTGGAAAACAATTGAAAGAAAGTACCATCTCATCCAAGAGATTGTACACAGAGGAGATGTACTCATCACAAAGATAGCCTCTAAAGACAACCTTGCTGATCCATTCACCAAGGCCCTCTCAGCTAAAGTTTTCGAGGGCCACCTAGTTAGACTAGGACTCCTAGTAGTGTAATCTAGGGCAAGTGTAAGAATGTCTATGATATTATAGATGCTCTAGTTTATTGTATTTTTCCCATTATGTATCTCAACATTATATTATATATATTTTTTCTCACTGGAGTTTTAGTCCAAGTGGGAGATTGTTGGGAATGTCCTAGAATTCGCAGTTCGTGATAAACATTCTATTTATCAATAATAATGACTTGTTGATTTTGCATCTTATTATGGAAATCCGATAAATGTATCCTTGGCTATAGTCTGAATATTGTAACTTTATCTAATGACATAAATAGGATTAAGTTGACAGTATATAGACTAAATGGTCTAATAAGTATATGGATGAAATTGGGTATCTCATCCTGGTAACACTATTGAATGTGGCCCACTCTATAGTTGTTACAAGAAGTTGTAAGGTACTACAAACGATGTGATCTAAAAATCATTCATGTTGAGACATGAGAGTGGAGACATCCTATGCAATGAGTTTGCATATAGACTGGACCATAGTGGAGTGTCCCATTATGTCAATTTCATTGATTGTCAAATTAGACATGTTTTTTCAAAAATGAACTGAGAAACAAACTTGGTAATTCTAGCATTTAAAATTGATGATAGTAGTGATATAACTTAGATAGATATCACTAATAGACTTCTCTACTATTTCTCTTTTTTATCATATAATGTTTGTTGATGGATATATTTTTTTTAAGTGAAAGAGATATTATTAATGAGAGGTCAAAGAAGTAGAATTACAAAGATCCTCTTTGGCTAATAAGAACCATACAAAAGAAAAAGAAGAATGAGTAGCAAATTTAGCTAGAGAGTGTGTTGCTGTATTACAAGAACGAGGGATATGGGTTAAACCATAAGAGAAAAATTTGTCAACTGAAGCTCGAATTTCTTCCGACAAAACTCCGATCTCATTTCTGAATGTGGAATTTTATTTAATGGGTTTGAGTGTTAATAATGAATCTTCTCCAATGATTATGTTTTGGTAGCCAATGGAATTTACATTTAAGAGACTAAATGAGAGAGCTACAAGTTCTGCTTGCAATGGGCTTTGAAGAAGATTCAATTTACAACCAAAAGTTACAATAATGGCTCCTTCAGAGTTATGAATAATAGCTCCACAGTTAGATGGAGAGGTTGAAAGACACCAAGCACCATTTGTGTTTAATTTGAAAAAAACCATGTGAAGGCGGAGTCCACGAAGATATAATGTCTTGCTGAGTGTTCTTGGTATGTTTGTGAGAAGATCAGATCTTTTGAAATTCTCCAATATATGAAATGATCTAACTTGCTTTGGAAGCTAATGGGGAAATGACATTTCCATGAAGTAATGTGTCACACCCCGCACCAGATTACCCTCTTAACCTAAAAGGAGATGTGACGGCAGTAGTTACCAACCCTTTTGCTGGCATTTACTGCTTAACTAACATGTTTATCCTGATTCAAAGTCTGAAAACAAACATTTCATCAACATATTGAACAAATTACTCGAAACTTAACACATTTACACTACAAAGTTTCATAACATTGTTCATACATACACATATGACATACAACACTAGTCCTTATATGACAGACACATGTATACCAACAATTACACAATCGTCAAATCCTTCAACCTGTGTCTTTGAGTGGCAGAGAAGCAGCAGAGATGTCTTCTGGGGAGTGATCGCTACCTTGGGGGGGTGGACATTTTTGAAAACATAAGCTAGAAGCCTAGTGAGTGGCTAACATTTAAAACATAAGTATCATACATAAAAATGATAGTAAAACTGAAAGCTTTAACTGGAAACATAAACTTAGGTAAACAACATTCACATTAAAAATTATAACATAACAGATCATATCTGTACATAACTGAATTATTTCTCAGTTTAGAGTGGCCCTCTTGCTCAACTCCTAACACTTGGCCTCTTTCCTGAGAGTGAATCCTCTTGTCCAACTCTCTTCCTTACTTAACTGCATTTACTTAGTTGGGAGAAGGAACCCTTTTGTCCAACTCTCCATGCTACTATAGGTTGAGGTGTGTCGCCTCTGTCCGCTACCATCCACCTAGCTTTCCTCATAACTTACACAGGTTAAGGTATGTCACCTTTGTCCATCACCTTACCTCGTATTAACCTAGGTTAAGATGTGTCATCTTTGTCCATCACCTTACCTAGTCTTACTTGTCCTACATGCACGTAGACATCATTAGAACTCCTATCGAGGACTTAACTCCAGTACCTTCACACTTAGTCCTTCAGTACTGAACTATTCATATTTTCTGAGGCACATTATCATCTTTAATAAGACTTAGCTGCCCTAAGGCATTCAGTACTAACGCATACTCATGATCATTAAAATAAATAACATAAAATTAAAGAGAGATGTGTTACTTTGGAAACCATTTGAAAATAATTATCATAAATAGCTTTCAGTAAACATAAATTGCTAAATAATTTATAAGAATTTGCAAATCATTTAAAGCATTTGAAATCACTCATTGTCTTTGATGTCAACCCTCCATCGCCCAACACCAATAGGCGTTGAGTACCTAGCCAAATTCTTAAGCTTTAACTTGACTAGGCAGTAACAATTTCACCATCGCCTATCACCATGCATCCATCACATGCCTTATGCATCCAGGAGCATCCAATCTTTCAGCTCACGCTCATACAGCCCGTCGCATGGCCCAACGCATAGCTAGTATTTGTGCCAATCGTTCAGCTTGTGTGCCCAACTTGTGGCACATCAACGCATGCATCATGCGCTCGTCTAGTCGCGCACCACATGATCCAATGCAACCTTGTGCCAACTCATCCCTTGCACAACTCAGCCCTCAACGCGTACGTTCAACATCATTGTCTGGCCCTTTAAGCTACTTGTTTGTTCAACCCAAGTAGTTGTCTGCTTAATCAAGATTCCAGATTCAACTTATAATTTGCGTAACTAATTTTCCAGGAATTTTTTTCAAAAAATTTTCTTCTACAAACTTGCTTTAAAATGTCTTAGCAAGCTTACCTTAAAATCTCACTCATAACTCCTCGTGGTTTGGGCGGAATCCTTAAATCATCAAAACTGACTCAAGCTTACTTGAGAGCTCGACCTTCAGTCGGATTCCTCAATCTTCAACCCAATTCCTCTGGAATTTCCTTCCAACGATCCAACCTCAGCAATTAGACACACTCAAGGTTTGAATGGCTTTAGAATCACTCAATTTGCAAGAATGAATTGCTCAAACCCTTTTTTTGATGTCTAGCTTCCCTTTTATACTAGCAGCTACATGCTAACCCTTCATTGTCAAACTGCCACCTTATCCTTAAAGAGATAACAACAAACCTAAGCATGATAGCTAGCTAGCTAGACTAAGCTGATCCTTTCCTCTTTGTCATCAACGCAAAGCTCAACTCTTAAGCCAATGCTTGCAATTACTTGGCCACATGCCTCCTTCAACAATGCATCGCCCAACCTTTGTCAACGCATAGCTCACCTTGAGGCTATCGCGTTCCTCCTATGGTCACATACCTTAGACCAATACATGTCCTAGCCCACGCATAGCTTAATCTTAATATATCACCAACCACACGTTAAGTGTTCCTCAATGCACAACCACCAAGCATCGCATGCCTCATGTACCTTGTGCCAAGATTGCCAATGCTTTCCAAAAAGTCGCATAGTCTTCCAGCACAATCGCATACCTCATCGCATACTTCCCCACTTCATCACATAGTTCTAGCGTGATCGAGTACCCAGCGCCTTGTGCTCATTGCTGCACACTTGTCACCACGCATGCCCAGCCTCAACGCTCAGCCTTGCGTTCATCGTGCAATCCTAGCGTTTATTGTGCAGCCCCGCATGCCACTATGCGATCACCCTCGTGCAACGCCCCAAAGCCCAACACTCACGCTCACACGCAATTGAGCACTTTCTTACTCGTTGCACGATGACCCTTCCTTACTGCACGATCACGCAAGCCTTTTGTGGCCGTTTGACATGTTCCTCGCCCACGCTTGGACAACCCTTTCATGTCATTGCTCGACCAACCTACACCATGCGTCCAATAACCTCAAAAGGACTTGGTTGCCGCATATCCTCTAACCTCGCAAGCTCCTTGGCTGCCACACACTTTATCAACGCATTCATGAAAAATCCATCAACTCATGCTTAGCTCCAATGCATAGTTTGTCCTTGGCTTCAACACTTAGTCTCACACAACCTCTACAAGCCTTGGTTACCACACACAATGCCTCATGCGTCAATACTTCCCAACAACAATGCATGCCTACTCTTGGCTTCTATACTTAGCCAAATTTTGCACTTGTTATCCTATCTAAAACTCGCCCGATACTAAGTTTTTTTTCAACATTTAGAATTTTCTTCCTCCATCTTCCTACTTCCTTTACTTCCTTTCACAACTTTAATTTAACATATCCTTAGTATTTTCTTAGCATGTCTATTACTCACTTATGTAGGGAAAAATGGAGTACGGGATTTATATAATGAGTTTCTGTCATTCTAGATGGCCTAACATAACACACATGTCAAAATAAGTTTAGATGGGTTGAGTGTGGAACACTAGAGATCCCATAGGTCAATAAGTGAAGTATTTGAAGAGGGAGGGCTTTAGGTGGAAGAAGAGACCAAAGGTCTTTAGCTCTAGGACAAAGGATAAGAGCATGCAAAATTGAGGCAGGATTTTGATTGCAACAAAGGCAAATAGCAGAGCAATCAACACCTTGTTCAATGAGTTTACATCTTGTAGGTAAGCATTTTTTTAAAGCTTTCCATATGAACAATTTTATTTTACAGTGGATTTTGATTTTCCATAAATGCTTCCAAGTTGTATTTTCAGATGGTTGGATGATGAAGCAAGAAATTTATTGTTCTAGGCTATACGGTAGCCACTTTTAACATTATAAAATCCATCATTTGAGTAGTTTATCTTCTTTAGGAGAGGATCTGAAAAAGGATGGTTTGAATAATATTAACATCATATTCTCTGAGAAAAATATTAAACTTGTATGTATTCCAAGAACCATTTTCATCAATCAAATTGTCAATTGCCCAAGAAAAGGTAGAAGGATTGGTTGAAATGGTTTTGAAAGATGCTTTTCTTGGAATCCATGGATCTTTAAAGACATTAATTCTAGTACCATTTCCAACCTGAAGCCTTATACCTTGACTTAAAAGATCTCTTCCCTAGATTACACTCTTTCAAAAGAGTGATGAGTCAATATTAGATTTTGCTTGTAGAAAATTATAGCTTGGGAAATATTTGGCTTTTAGAATTTTAGATATTAAAGAATGAGGATTGGTCAGAAGATTCCAAGCTTTTTTTTTTCCCGAGAAGAGCCTGGTTGAAAAGCTCCATGTCTTTAAAATTGAGACCACCAAGATCTTTAAGGTAGTTGAGGTTTGACCATTTAAGCCAATGAGTTTTCTTTTTTGATCGTGATGAACCCCACCAAAATCAAACTATAGCTTTTGAGATATTCTCTACTGTGGATTTAGGGAGTTTGTAACAACTCATGGCATAAATTGGGATGGCTTGAATGACTGACTTGAGGAGGATTTCCTTGTCAACAATGGGGAAAAGAGGACTTGGTAGAGGGGCATTTCGGAAAAAACATTCATTTGTTAAATTATCTTTATATACTACGTATTATTTTAATTTTAGTTTATGTGTGATCCAACCTTCCCTTGGGTCTATTTAAGGGAGCCTAGGTTTAGTTAGTTAATTAGGTAGTTAGGTACAAACCCCTTGAGTCTATGTAAGGGATAACTTGTTTCCATCTCTCATTTTTACAACCAATAAAATTCTCTTCAAAATTTACTCCAGGGTTTGAGTTCTTCATCAAGTGGTATGAGAACACTTCGTGAAAGGGATCTGATGGGTGGAAAAATCCCAAGAACAACGATCAAAACCCCAGTGATGCGGAAGCATCTTCTTCTCCTCAAGCAATCAATCATTGACTCTCGGCTCTTGAAGGCTCCATCGGCAACTTCAACAACACAATCACCAGTATGCAGTAGGTTATTGAACTCCTCACGGCTGAAATTGATAAAGTTTTGGTTAACAAAAACAAGGGCAAGGGTAAAGAAGTAGATTACAGCAGTCAAGAACTTAAAAAAAACAGGGGAATTCAAAACCAGCCACCATGAAAACAATAAAGACTACAAATTGGAGTTTGTAAAGATCAAGATTCAACAAGATTTCATCCAAGAAGGGAAGCATTTGGAACATATCAAGGTAATTATGCCCAATTTCCAGATTCCAATTAGTTTTTTCATAACCACCGACCAATACATCAAGGACCTGTGCATCCTGTCATTGGGATTGAGATCGACTTTTCTGAAGATGAGGAAACTGCACAACCATTTGCAGATTATCAATTTTGACAGCCACTTCCCCCATTTTCTTATAAAAATTTTCATCAAGATTTCCAAGAACCAAGGCAAGAAGGTCTTCACAACAGAAATCTCTATCAAGAACGTTATCAAGAACATCCACATCATCCCAAAATTCATGGACAACACTTTGGGAAACAAGAACCCGATTATAAAATGAAGATTGATCTTCCCACGTACAACGATAGGATGAATACTGAGTTATTTATTGATTGGATTAAAAGTGTTGAAATTGTTTTGATTACATGGGTACTCCGAAAGAAAAGAAAGTCAAATTGATAAGCCTTAAACTAAAAAATGGAGCATTCTCTTGGTGGGACCACCAATCTAACCAAAGGCTTTATGGAAAACCACCTATACGAAGTTGGACTAAGATGCTTCGACTTATGAAGAAAAGGTTTCTTCCCACCAATCATGAAAGATTGCTATACAATCAGTTTTAACATTGCAAGCAAGGGACTCGAAATGTAGAAGATTACGCTGAAGAGTTTCAGAGTCTGAGTGCACAAAATATCTTGGCAGAAAATGAAAATCAGCAAATTGCTCGTTACATTGAAGGGCTTCAGAATTACATAAAAGAAAAGCTTGACCTACATCCAATTTCTTATTTATCAAAGGTTGTTTCTATTACTTCAACTATTGAAGAAGAAGAAAATCAAAAGCAGAAACGTTGGTCAACAAGAAGGACCAATTGGGATAGATCAGCCACTCAAGAGAAAAGACAACCCACGAAGATCTTAAAGACAATGGATCTTGGTCCTCTAAAGCCCGAACGAGAGACAAAAGGGAGTATAACTTCAACACCTTTTAAAAATTTCAATCCATATAACAAACCTAATCTTAAAAAATGTTTTAGGTGTGGCTAGGAAGGTCATTTTTCAAATGACTGCCCTCAAAGAAGGAACTTGGTCATTCAAGAAACCCAAGATATAGAAGAGGAAGATGAAGAACATGAAGAAGACCTTAAGATTATACAACCGGACATGAGAGATGAACTATCTTGTGTGGTTCAACACACTTTACTTACCCCAACATCAGAATCTCACCCACATTGACATGCTCTAATTCGTATTAAGTGCACTATAAACGGTAAAGTTTGTACGATCATAATAGATAGTGGCACCAGTGAAAACTTAGTGTCTAAGAAGCTAGTTTAGGCTCTTAGACTCGAGGTTGACAACCATCCCAGCCCTTATAAAGTAAGCTAGATCGTGGGGGGTGTTGGAATGGGGAAGTAATGGTTAACCAAATTTGTACAATTTCTTTATCAATAGGGAACCATTACAAAGATAAAATAATTTGTGACATCTGAGACATGGACGCTTGCCATGTGCTTTTGGGAAGACCATGACAGTATGACAATCAAACTATTCAAAAAGAGGTTGATAATACTTACGAATTTGATTGGATGGGAAAGAAAGTCCTTCTCCTCCTATAAACCATCCTTCTATATTTCCCTCTACCTCGGGAAAAAAACTCATTTGTTAAATTGTCTTTAAATACTATGTATTATTTTAATTTTATTTTAGGTGTGATCCAACTATTCCCCTTTGGGTCTATTTAAGGCGGCGTAGGTTTAATTAATTAAGGTAGTTAGTTATGAATAAACCTTAATCCCTTAGGTCTATTTAAGGGATAACTTGTTTTCATCTTTTGTTTTTACAACCCATAAAATTCTCTTCAAGATTTACTCCAAGATTTGATTACTTCATTAGGAGCCTTCTAGTTTTGGAGTGATTTCCTTATTCTTTCAAGGATGAAATTGGAGTTCTCTCTTCTTTCTTTTTTTTTTCTTTTTTTTTTTTTTTCTTTTTGTAAAACTGGAAAAGAGGCCAAGATAGGAACCTATTTTTTCATAAGGGAAATACCAATAATACTATGCTAAGAAAGTTGAAAAAAATGTGAGATATTAAGAGAAATAGTAAGAGTAGACTTATTATAGTTAATGTGTTGGCCTGAACTCAGTTCATATATTTTAAGAAGAGAGTAAATATTATTGCATTCTATATTAGAAGCTTTAAAAAAAAAAGACGACTATTGTTAGCAAAAGGAAGATGAGAAATTAGGGGGAGGGGGGCACTTGTTGGGTTTTATACCCTGAAACTCATAGATAGTAAATGTAATTAATTGATTGTCATCAATAAAAAGTTATCGATATTATTTCAGTAAATTTTATTGATTGTGTTATATTCTATTTTGTTTAATAATCCTAAATCCAATAAACTAACATTTAAGGGTGTCTTATAAGTCTTGAATAGTATGTGGAAACATACAGGGATCAATGTTCAAGATACAGCCTAAATGGTCTATAGTATATAGATAAAGTTGGGTGCCTTATCCTGGTGATACTATGGATATGACCCACTTTGTATTTGATACAAACACAATGATCCAACATGTTCGTGTAGGTGACATATGAGTAGGAGTTTCCTATGTAATGAGTTTGCATAAGACTGGACTGCAAAATAGTAATCGCTAGATGTAATACCGTTGACTAGTTAAGTTTCTATTTCAATAGGATGACCTAGGCAACTTAGTCTTAATCCTGAGTGTATTAGAACTCCTTCACGAGAGATTATCTTTTAATTTGTATGGGTAAGAGTTGCCAGTTCGTTGACTTAATAAGCCTACCATTTTAGAGACAACGCCACGCGAGAGCTGGGAACATAATAATACAAGGTGAAATTCCCTCATTCCCGACTTTAGGGTAAGTAGATGAGTGTTCCCTTAAGTGGTGTCTCCGGGACTTGAACAAAGAACCCTACCTTCTCATTATCCCAAGAGGGGTTTCTGTTTAATGGTTGGACCATAAACAGGTTGTTCATTAGAGGAACACTAGTATTTAAAGATACAGAGGTAACTTAGGGGTAAAACGGTAATTTGACTGAGCTAGTATTACGAATACTCATGAAGGACTAACTTGCTGTTATTGGTCTATATCTGTAGATACATAAATATATCTACAGTGAGAAGAGTGCAACTATGGATCTTTAGTAGAGTGTACTCACAGTTAACTGATATTAATTAATTTGGTTAATGAGTTTCACCAATTAATCTCATATCGTTAGAGCTTCTGATTTGTAGAGTTTCACCAATTAATCTCATATCGTTAGAGCTTCTGATTTGTAGGTCCACCAGGTCTCTTGGTTAGCTCACTAAATGATATTAATGAGTAGTGATTTGAATTGTTCAAATAAATTGAGGAAATTGTATATTTATGTGATTGATATATAATTAATTATAGATGTGATCTATAATTCAAAATTATGTAAGAGAAATATATTTGAATTGGATTCCTAAAGAGATGTATACATATAAATATATGTTATTTATGCATTAAGTAACTCTATATTCAATATGATTTAATATAGTTACTTAATTGATTAATTAATGGTTAATTAATTGATTAAGAAATGATAAAGAGGTAGAAGAATATAAACATGTGATGTTTATGTTGGAGTTAATGTCCTAAATCGAGTGTATCTTGTAGTTTGTAAAGACAAATTATATATCTAATAAAATAAGAGGTATTTTATTAATGTTTGGATTGCATTAAATAAATCCAATAAACTAAAATCCAAGGTCATTTTATGAAATTTATGAGGGAACCGGTGAAGGTCCTTGAACGGAAGCGGGAATCAGACCCAAATCCCAACTTTTATAGAACCATAAATTTTACAAAATAATATAGAGAAGATTATGAATTTTAAATGAAAATTACAACATTCTAGTGGAAATTAAGAAGAAAGATAAAGAGATTTACCCTTGAAGATCTAATCTTCTTCTCGTAATCCCTTCTCCAAAAAATCATGAACTCGAAACCCTAATTTAGTCACCACCACGAAAGCTTCCCCTATATTCTCTAGGATGAGAATCCAAGAAGTTGTGGGACTCTTGGTATTTTGGAAGAGAGGGAAATTGAGAGGAAGGGTTATGGGATCCTGAGAACTATTCTCAAAGAGATTTTATGTGTAGATTAGTTTTCACAGAGTTCTCTGTAAAACTCTAGAGGAGTAAGAAGATATCCACAACCATCTGCACACACCCCACTTTCACGTAGTAGAGAGTAAAAGGGGGAGAGAGTTACAACTCCCTCCCAAAATTATATTTCAAAAATTAAATTAAATAAAACAAAAATTATTTTAATAAAACACTAATATATATTTATATGATAACCATTTTATCATATAATATATATTAAACTATATGTTATATCAAATATAACATATAACCTATAGTTTAATATTGTATCAAATACAATATAACCTATAGTTTTCATTCTCTCATTAATGCACGATATTTAATATAAATCTCATTTATACTAAATTTAATTATATGAATCCAATTGACATAATTAATATTCGAATCATATTTAAATATTTATTTCCTTTCAAATAAACTTTATATTATAATGTATCAAATACATTATAATAATAATATCATATATAATTAAATCAAATTAATTATATCACATATAACTAATTTGAATAATTTAAAATTAATTCAAAATTGATTCTCATTTAATCCCTGTTGAGCTACAGAGGGGATCTCATGGACTTGTAGCTTGAAGCTCTAATGGTACTTGAATAATTAATTATACTCCTTTAATTATATAGTTTAATTATATTATTCAATATCCATTAATTGTCGAACATTTCACTAAAGACCGATAGCTGCACTCTTCGCACTACAGATATATTTCTGTGTCCATTAGATATAACCAGTCAACAGTGCAATGATCCTTCACAAATTGCTCGTAAGTACGGTTGGGCCAAAATTATCGTTTTGCCCTATAGTTACATCTACTTCCTTAAGTACCACTAATCCCTTTAATGAACAATAAGTCATAGTCTAACTATGACCAAACCCCTCTCGGGTCAGGAGAGGGTGTGGCGCCACATTGTTCAAGTCTCGGAATCGGTCTTTAAAGGAGCAATTTATCTAGTTACTCCGATGTCGGGGAAGGAGTGAATTTCGTTTTGTGTAGCTATGTTCCCAGCTCCTTAATTAGACGAATCTTCAAACTGGTAGGCTTGTTGAGTCGGCGATCTGACCACTCTCACCCATACAAATCAAATGACTGCCCTCATAGGCAAGAGTTCACAATTCACTAAGGATTTAGATCATGTCACCTACGGTCATCCTAGTGAAATGTAAATCTCAATTATGAACGACGTTATATAATGAGACTAGTCATTTCATGGTCCGGTCTTATACAAACTCCTTTGTATAGAATATCTCCACTCATTTGTCTCTACATGAATGATCAGGATCAGATTATTTATAGCACTTTACAACAATTGTAACATCTACAAAGCGGGTTGTACTCGTAGTGTCACCAGGATAAGGTATCCAGCCTTATCCATCTACTATAGACCATTTAGGTTATCACTTAAACATGATCCACCTGAATGTCTCGACATACATGTTTAAGCTACAAATGATAACCTTGGGTGTTAGTTTATTGGTTTGTAGGTTTAATACTTAAATGTGAAATAAAACATCTCATATTTTATTAAATAAATAAAATGTTTATACAATACAATTACAAACTACAGAACCCTACGAGATTTAGGACATCAATCTCAACAACTTAAACATTTATGTGGAGACATACAGGTGATCATGTTTAAGCGATAACCTAAACGGTCTATAGTAGATGGATAAGATTGGGTACCTTATCCTAGTGACACTACGAATACGACCTACTTTGTAGATGTTATAATTGTTGTAAAGTGCTACAAATAATTTGACCCTAATCGTTCATGTGGAGACATGTGAGTAGGGGTATTCTATACAAATAGTTTGTATAAGACCAAACCACAAAATGAATAGTCTTTCTATATAACACCGTTGCTAAAAGAGACTTATATTTTACTAGAATGACCATAGGTGACTTGACCTTAATCTTAGTGAGTTGTGAACTCCTGTCTATAAGAGCAATCCTTTGATTTGTATGGGTGAGAGTGACCTTGTTAGCCGACTCAACAAGCCTACCATTTTGGGGACTTGTTCGAGGAGGGAGCTGGGAACACAACTACACAAGATGGAATTCATTCATTTTCCGACCTTGGGGAAAGTAGATAAATTGCTTCCTTAATAGCTGATTCCGGGTCTTGAACATTGAGTCCTCAACCTCTCATTGACCCAAGAGGTGTTAGTTTATAATTGGACTATAAACTGTTTGTTCATTAGAGAGATTAGTGGTATTTAAGGAATTAGATGTAACTACAGAAGTAAAACGATATTTTAACCCAACTATAGTTATGAGAAATTTGTAAAGGGTCGACTCACTGTTGATTAGTTATATCCATGGACACAGAAATAAATCTACAGTGCGAAGAGTGCAACTATCGGTCTTTAGTGGAGTGACCAGTAGTTAATAAAAATTGATTAATTTAATTAAAGAGAATTAACTAACCATTAATTAATCAATTACATGACTATGTTAAATCATATTTAATATAGAATTAATCAACATATAATTATCACATATTTATATGTAATACATCTATTTGATATTTGAAACTTATTCAAATATTTATCTCCTTTAATTAATGATCACATCTATAATTAACCATATTATATTAATCTCATATTATGCAACTGATTTGAACAATTCAAACTATTTCCTCTTATATATCTTTTAGTGAGCTAATAAGGGGACCTTATGACTAAATAATTAAATAAAAGTTATTTAATTAAATTAGAACTAGAGTAGGAATAGGAAAGACTAGGAGAAGGGGTCACTCCTCCTCTCTATAAATAGGTCTTCATGGCCCATGTTCGTGACACAGTTCAATTGGGAATTATGAATCCTAGTCTCCTATTATGAATCCTAGTCTCCTACTACTTCTATCAATATCTCTTTTCTTTTCTCTACTACTTTTTCTTCCTCTTCCAAGTCTCGAAGACCACACATCCAATTCTTGGAATCCTAGAGAATAACGAGGTTTCACCTACGGTTGTGTCCCTTGATCATTGAAGAGACGATCCGGAGAAGATACAGAAGGAATCGTAAAGAATTTGGAAATGTATAAATGTAAGTTTTAGCTCTTCCCTCTTTTCTTCTCTTAAATGCATGTTAATCTTGATTGTTTATCCATTATGTTATTATTTTTATACCGTATTTTGTTTATGTAAAATAAAAAAAAAAAAATTGCAAGGAGATCAAACGCTTCTGCTTGGGATTTAATCCCTTCAGTTTATATTAATTAATTAACCTATATATTAAATTAGATTTAATAGGGTAAAAAGGGAATTGATATAAATTTATCTTATTAGCCCATATAGGGTAAGAATTGTTTTTGGTGAAAAACATACTCTAGCCTCCAAAAATTATTTTCCTCTCGTCACCCTCTCTACCTCTTCCTCTTCCAGAAGTTGGAGACCACTCATCCAACTCTTGGAATCCTAGAGAATAACAAGGTTATTCTCGTGATAGTATCGGTGATCGTTGAGGAGATGTTTGTTCGAAGAACAAGAGGAATTTCGAGGAGCTTCCAAAAGTAAGAAGCGTTCATCCCTTTATTTTTCCCTTCATAAAGCATGTTGTAAGATTTAATATATGTTGTTTATCCTTTTATTATATGTTTTAGCTTGTTGTTTTATTTCATTTAAAATGAAAAAAAATCGAATGCAAGACGATCCTAATGCTTCTGCTCGGGTTCGATCCCTACTGGACTGATTTTGCAATAGAAATGCCAGTAATTTTTTTAGAAATTGCAGCATGATTACGAATGTAAGAGAGGCCTTCATAACATATCCTTTAGTGCCATTTCAACTTCTTCTATTCTAAATGGATTGATTCATCTCATTTCTGAATATCTATCAGAGAAGGATTGTTAGTTTGAAACAACTTGGAAAAATGAGACATGAAAATACCTTCAACAGTTTGAAGATCTTCTTGCCAAATGTTTGATTCATCAAGGATGCCTTTGATTTCATTCTTTTTCTTCCTTTTGGAATCTTTTTGGTGAAACCATTTAGTATTGGAATCACCCCATTTGAGCCATGATTCTTTGGAATGTTATTTCCAAAACATTTCTTCCTCAGAAGAAGTTTGTCTAGGTTAAGCTCTAGAGAATGGATTATATCAAAAGAGGGAGGGTAGACATTTTTTATGAGGGATTTGTTAGTTTCAATTTTAGATTTGAAGTTGTTTGTGATTTTGTTTCCCCATGATTTGAGAACAGAGGAAGCATTGGTAAGATTGCCTTAGAGGTCTTAAGGATCAGAGGAGAGAGCTCCAAGATCCAGTATTTTGGATAATGTCATGGCAATTTTCATGAAGAGACCAATGTTTCTCAAATTTGAATGACTTACGTAAAGGAAAATTATGAATTTTTTTGGAGGCAAGGGAGAGATTAAGTTCAATGGCTCGATGATCTGACCTACATCCGTCCAAATGAATATTAGTACTATAAGGAAATAAGAGCTTAAACCTAGTATTACCTAAAAACCTGTCGAGTCTTTTTTCGATACAGTCAATAGCTATGAAAGAACAACAGAGTTACCTAATTGAAAAAGCCATATCTTTATTATAACAAACCAAAGGTAAACCTTCAAAATGAATCCAGAATTTAACATATTTAAATTCAAGATTGTAAGTTTTAAAGATGGAGAATGATTTTCCAGGATAAGTAAAGATTTATTAAAAGACCATGGTCCTGATTTATAAACATGTTTTTTATCAATAATTTTCAAAAATTTAAAAAGATAAAAAAAATTTCCCCATATTGCAGACTTGAAGTTTTTGTTCAAGGTTCCAGATCTTTCGAAAGGATAGTTGTATTATTTCGCCGGAGACTGCACGATTGCAGAGCAGTTTAATGATCAGGCAATGGGATAGTTCTTCTGATGAGTCTTGGATGGAATAATTTTGAATTTTGAAGATGAGATGGTCTTCATCAGCAGAGAGGTTAAGATTTTGCCATTCTTTGATTAGATCTTCTTCTTCCATGGAGGAAAAAAGAGATGGATAATAACTCTGAAGATCAGAGGTTGGTGCAGATGAAAGGATCTTATGAAACAGGGGAAGGAGGTTGAGGATGAAAACTTTGATGAACAGAGGATGAATGTGAAAAGGGTAAGGCTCTCATGATCTTGGAGAGAAAATTCTCACTAACTTGGAGGATTATTGTTATGTTTGTTGATGATATTACTGATTGTTCTACACGATCATTTCATCTACATCAATATATTATATTATAAGATTGAAAACAATAAATTAAGTGATAATTTAATATCAATGACAAAATAATAAATTAATGTATCTGATGGACATATTAATGATATATGATAATATATGTAATAATTATTGTTCATTAACAATGGACATAAAAATGATTAATTAGCGATAGGTATCTATTGACGACAAACATAAAAAATAACATATCTACGGTAGATAAAAAGATAATTTATTTATTAAAGAAGGTCTATCCATGATAGAAGTATATCATTAATAGACTACATAAACATGATTGATAAATATATATAAAAGGAAATTGTCATATTTATGCATTACTTGCAATATTATTTGTTTGACATATTATAGAGAAATTGTTAAAAATGGAAAAATAGGGAAACGGATTACATACTATAACCAAAAAAAAAAAAAAAAAAAAAAAAACAATCGAAACAACTTCACTTTTTTAAAAATTCCAAACCTTCTACATATCTAAAAAAATTTATGCGTATATCGTCGACTTTTTCCGTCCCTTATTCATTCTTCTTCTTCTTTTTCTTCTTCTTCGCTTGATTTCAATTTTGACACCTTCTGAATGTACTTCTCAGCCTTACAATTTTGCTTGCTTTTAATTTCGACAACTTCAACTACAATTGCAATCACACCTTCAACTTCGATTTCAATTTAGTATTCCCGATTCAATTCATCTTATAGTCCATTTCAATTCATTTTCTTCTTTTCATCAATCATCACCAGGTTTTCATGCTTCTTCGTGGTTTCCATCGATCATAGGTACACTTCTTCTTCTTCTTTTTCTTCTTATTCGATCCAAAAAATAAAATTCACCTCTCCAGAAAACAGGAAGAGAAGATTTGGTTTCATATCAATTGCTTAGTTTTTTTATTCTTTTTTTTTTTTTGGATTTTGTGACTGTTTTTTTCTTCTTCTTCTTTTTTTTATTTTTATTTTTTATTTTTTTTTCTTCTTCTTTTTTCCTTCACAAAATATTGGATATAAATATTGGCAGTAAATGATTATATATTGTATTATTATTTTTCTATCATTGATAGACATAGATAGAACTTCATCTTTGTTCATCACTGATAAATAGAGATAGAACTCTATCTTTGTCTATCTCTTTGTTTTGTCCCTATTTTATTTTGAATTGAATTAACTATTTTGTATTGTATTGTATCAGCGAGATAGAACTACTCATTGATAGACAACATATCACTATCTCTATGTATCACTCATCATTGTGATTGGATGTATCAATGATAGACACAAGTATAAGTCTATATGTGTCTATCACTGATAGGCAAAGATAGAAGTCTATCTTTGACTATCACTGATAGACATCGCCTATCTCTGACTATCACTAATAAACAGAGATAGATGCCTATCTTTGTCCATCTCTTTATTTTGTCCTTGTTTTATTTTGAATTGAATTCATTACTTTGTAGTGTATTGTATTAGTGAGATAGAACTATTTATTGATAGACAACACTATATCACTATCTCTGTCTATCCCTCATCATTTTGATTTGATGTATCGGGTGATAGACAGAGAAAGAACTCTATTTTTGTCTATCAGATAGACAATGATAGAGTTCTATCTCTGTTTATCACTGATAGACAAAAATAGAACTCAATTTTTATCTATCACTATTGGATATTTTCATTATGAGTTCCTTACAAAATCTTGGTGATATTTTCATTATGAGTTTCTTATATTATTTTTTTTTTTCATTTTTACAGAATACCATGACTACTTCTATAGTTGTTTTTTTGTGGAAGACAGTGGGATGATTATCACTCTTATGAGAATTATGAGGTTGGTGAAATTTTTGTAGATGACCAGATAGACTTTAATGGTTTAGTTGGTTTAATATATGAAGAGATTCAATTGAATGAGTTGGTAGATTTGTCAATTTTATTAGATTTTGGTAAAAATAGTATTCAAAGTGTGGTTCAAATCAAAAGGGGAAAAATGTTTTTTGGTATCTAACTTTGGCTAAAGATGCAATCAGTAGACATCCATTAGTTGCTCATGTAAGTATTTATTCTTTGGAAGGGTCTTCTACTGCTATTAGTAGTGTAAGTGACGATGATGATAGAATGTTATATTTAGGTTCTTGTTCTTCTTCAAATGATGAAGTTATAAGAGATATTTTTTATGATGATTTGAAGGGAAAAAATGTATTTGAAAGTAAAGAAGTACTTTCAAAGTGTTTTTTTTTACATAAATGCAGTGAAGAATAATTTTCAATTTAAGCCTATAAGATCAAATTCAAAGTCTGTTGAGTTCATATGTTTGCAAGAAGGATGAAAATGGTATGTTAGGGCATCTTGGTATAAGAACAGTGAGTTGTGGATGGTTTTTTTAGCATAACAATCCATTGAACACAACTCAAAATTGTCATAGACAAGCTTCTTCATCAGTAATTGGCAATTGCTTGATAGATACTTTTAGGTTCATGTCTACTGATCAATCCATTCCTAGATACATTATCCATAAGTCTCATACAAAACTTGGAGTTAATATAAGTTATTAAAAAGCTTGGAGAGCAAAAGAATACATAATAAAGATATTAAAAGGAGATGCAGTTGATTCATACATCTTGATTTCAAGATTTTTGAAAAGTTGAATAAAATGAATTTAGGTATGATCCATTTTCCTTAGCAAATTTCTATCTTTTTCTATTGTAGATAGAAAGTGAACAACTATCATTATCTATAAGTGATAGTTATCTATCATAGTTTATCTTAGATAGACAAGGATAGTTATCTACCACTATCTATCTTAGATAGACAGCGATATACATCTATCATTGTCTATCTATATAGTTTTGTTACTATTTAAGCTAATAGAAATGTTTTTATGTATTTTTTTAGGTACTTATACTGCTTTAGAAATGGATGATAATGGTCATTTCAAGTTTTGCTTCATGGCTTTTAGTGCATCAATTGAGGGGTGGAAGTATTGTAGACCTATCATATCTGTTAATGGTGCATTTTTGAAGTGTAAGTTTGGTGGCATGTTATTAACAGTCTCATCACTAGATGGTAACAATCAAATCATTCCCCTTGCATTTGGTATGGTAGATTATGAAAATGATGTATGATGGACATGGTTTTTTGAAAACATACGAAGTAGTTTTGTGGAACGAGAGATTTTAGTCATTGTTTCTGATAGGCGTCTTAACATTCCTAAAGGAGTTTTAAGAGTGTTTGCTAATGTTGAATAGTGTGTGTGCGTACAACAGCTCTTAAAAAACTTGGAACTTCATTTTAAGGATCCATTGCTTGATAATTATTTCTTTAGTTGTGTTAATACCTATACTATTGACGACTTTGGTTACCACATGAGATGCATGGAGTCAATCTGCCCGAATATTAGAAGTTATCTTAGTAGTGTTGGGTTTGAAAAGTGGTCTCAGGCATATTCACGAAGAAGAAGGTATGGAATGATGACATCGAATGTTGGAGAGAGTATAACCTCAGTTTTTAAGAATGCTACTGAAGGAAATTGGAAATGGGATTTCCATGAGCAGCAGAACAAGACTATCCCAAATTACAATCATGAATGAACATATATTTACAGTCGAATTCAATATAAACGGTTATACAATTAATACAGAGAAATTACAGCATGAATAAACTCAAATGAACAAAGATCAAACTCTACGTACATATGAGGATGCGTCTCCACGCTCTGTTGCGCGACTTTGATCGAACAACGGCAACCATGAGCGTTCGATCTACACAATCACAACACTGCACGAACACTTCGCGCTCGTCCTCAACGATCTCCTCGCCAACAACTCTTCGCACTCGTCCTCAACGATTACCTCGACCACGAACTCTTTAACAACATGAACAGCCTCCACAGCACCACGAACGGCCTCAAAAAACCTCGACGGTGTCGAGTTGAGTCTGACACCACCAACAAGGCGACCTTGGTATTCTCAGTGTGAGAATCCAGAGGGTGGGCTCTGTTCGAACTTGGTATGAGGCAGACAAACGGAGGAAACAACGATCGCGTACACGACTGGGCAAGTGGGAGATGGCTGAGACCTATCATATAGGTCGATGCCCAATCATTTAGATAAAGCTATGCGATCGTCTAGCATAGCTCTATCGTTTAGCTTCGTCTGTAGCCTACAGACTCTACATGATCGTTTACCTTGGGCTAGCGATCATCTAGCAAAGCTATGCAATCGTTTAGTAAATACTGCACGATCGTGTAACTCGCACCTGGACGATCGTTTAGCTCGCTCAGCCATCGTTTAGTAAATCCAAATTTACTTGACGACTACGTAAGTTTTTTTTTTCGCGAGAGAAAACTCAAAAAAATTTTCAATCGTTTTAAAAAACCTCTTTTGAAAATAAGAAAACCACTTTTCTTTAAAACTCACGATTACCATAATCCAATAACTACCCATTACAGATATATTATGTGTCTATTTTAACCAATCAGCAGTGCGACAACCCTTCACAGATTACTCCTAAGTACAGTTGGGCCAATAATCGTTATGCCCTTGTAATTACATTTATCTCCTTAAGTACCACTGATCCCTCTAATGAATATAAGTCATAGTCCTACTATGACTGAGTCTTCTCTTCCAAAGAGAAGTTGTGGCCATTATGTTCAAGCCCCGGAATCAGCCCTTAAGGGAGTAATCTCTCTACTTATCCCTGCTTTGGGAAAGAAGTGAATTCAATATTGTGGATTGAGTTCTCAGCTTCCAGAAGTCCCCAAAAAGATAGGCTTGTTGAGTGGGCAATTTGGTCACTCTCATCCATACTAATCAAAGAACCGCCCTCAAAGGTAGGAGTTCCCAAAACACTCAGGATTGAGGTCGTGTCACCTATGGTCGTTTAGATAAGATGTAATTCTCTAGTATCAACGGCGTTATATACAGAGTCTAGTCATCTCGTGGTCCAGGTCTTATACAAACTCTTTGTATAGGGCACCCCATTCCACGTCTCCACATGAATGGTCAGGATCTACCATCTATAGTAGTTTACAACACTTGCAAATCTTTACAAAGCAGGCCGTATCCATAGTGTCACCAGGATCAGATATTTCACCTTAATCCTTATACTACAGACCTATTTAAGTTATCACTTAAGGCATGATCCACTTGTATATCACATATACATGCTTAAGTTCACATAAGATAACTAAGGAGCTTTGTTTATTGGATATGAGTAAATGTCAGAATTAAATAACACTTATTTTATTCATTAAACAATGTGTATTTTTACAAAACAACGAGACTCCAGGAGAATTAGGACACCAATCCCAACAATCTCCCACTTGTCCTAATGACTCGGGAGACTAATGTACAATATACAATAAACTAGGGCATATCCCAGTATCATTTTCCACTTGCCCTAGACAAGATACTGCATGTCCCGCAGACCCATACTTTCAAGATGAGCCTCAAACACTTTAGCTGTGAGGGCCTTTATAAAGGGATCAACAACGTTGTATCCTATAAGGATCAGATCTTTATCTCCATATACAAGCATAAATGGACCTACAATACTAGGAAAGCTACTGAATTGTTGATGATCTTCTTCTAAACACAAGGCTCATCAACATTTTGGTCAAATCCAAACGACTTGACATCAGTGTCAAATCTGAAGGTCTAAGATCTAGATGTTTGTTTCAGCCCATGAATGGACCTATTAAGCTGCCAAACTCTTTGCTCTTGATCTGGAACTACAAACCCCTCTGGTTGAGTCATATACATGGTCTCCTCAAGATTATCATTAAGAAACGCATTCTTGACGTCCATTTACCATATTTCATAATCATAAAATATGGCTATGGACAGAAGAATCCTGATAGCCTTCAGCATGACCACAGGTGAGAAAGTTTCTTCATAATCAACTCCTTCAACCTGGGTATAACCCTTTGCCACGAGTCTAGCCTTAAAGGTTTGCATCTTTCCATCTACACCTCTCTTTCGCTTAAAGATCCACTTACATCGAATAGGTTTTATCCTATCAGGTGGATCAACAAGCTCCCAGACGTAATTGAAGTCCATAGACTCTATTTCCTGGTTCATGGCCTTAACCTATTCATCTTTGTCAACATCCTTCATTGCTTTCTTAAAAAACAACGGATCCTCGACCCCATCATTCATAATGACGTTATGGGCTTCAATTAAACCCATATAGCGATTCGGTGGGTTCATAACCCTCCCACTACGTCGAGATAGTCTCAACTCTTGAGCTGGTTAACTAGACGTTCCGACCTCAACAACTCTTGTTGATCTGTCGGCTTGTTCAACAACTCTTGATGAAGCTTCAGCAGTCTTAGTCTCACTAGAGATTTCACATAAAAAGAGCTTACTTCGTGCCTTATGATCCTTCATGTGATTTTCTTCCAAGAAGATAGCATTAGTGGAAACAAACACTTTATTCTCACTTGGATCATAGAAGTATCCTTCTCTCGTTTCCTTGGGGTAACCTACAAAGAGGCAAACCTTCGAACGTAGTTCCAACTTCTTTGGGTTGGATAGCCCAAAATTTTGAAGTGGCGTAAACTACCTTTACGGCCTCTTCATAACTCAAAAGGTGTTTCAGAAACATGTTTCGAAGGAACGTTGTTCAGGATATAACATGCAGTCTGCATTGCATAACCCCAAAACGAGTCTGGAAGATGAGCATAACTCATCATAGACCGGACCATGTCCAACAAAGTCTAGTTTCTCCTTTCTGATACACCATTCTACTGAGGTGTACCAGGGGCTGAGAGTTGGGATGCAATCCCATGTTCTATCATATAGTTCTAGAATTTGAGGTCCATATACTATCCACCACGATCAGATCGTAGTGTTTTTATCTTCTTACCTAACAAGTTTTCAACTTCAGCCTTATACTTCTTGAACTTGTCAAGGGCTTCAGACTTACGTTGCATTAGGAAGAGATACCCAAACCTTGAATAATCATTTATAAAAGAGATGAAATATTCATACCCACCTCGAGCGCTAACATTCATCAGACCACAAAGGTCTGAATGTACAAACTCCAAGGATTCCTTGGCTCTGTAACCTTTTCCAGTAAAAGGTTGTTTGGTCATCTTGCCTTCGAGGCATGATTCACATACTGGCAAGGAGTTTTCTTCTAAACTCTTTAGAAGTCCACTTATCACCAACTTCTCAATCCTATTGAGGTTGATGTGACCTAACCTAAGATGCCAAAGATGGGCGTTTTCCTTTGGAGAAACCTTTGGTCTTTTAGCTGTTGTTGCTATACTGAACATTTCAGTGTTAAACAAGGCTTTTATGACTAACGACCTTAGTACATATAAGTTATTGTCCATTGAACCATAACCAATCTCCATTCCATTCTTGAAAACAAACACTTTATTCTTAGAAAAGGAGACGGAATAGCCTTGTTCAATGAGACAAGAAACCGAGATTGAGTTCCTCTTAATATGAGGAACTACAAAAATATTATCCAGTAACAGATAATGTTTCCTGTCAACAAATAACTTCAGCCTGCCTACAGCAACAGCTGAAACAACCTCACCAGTACCGACTCGAAGAGTCATCTCTCCTTGTGGCAACGTTTACAAGGAACTAAATCCTTGGTAAGAGTAATTGACATGATTGGTAGCACCTGAATCAAGGATCTAGGTAGAATCATCATTCTCTACCAGACATGTCTCCAAGACCAATAAATCATATTTACTGTATTGTCTCCTCTTTTGGAGAGCAGTGGGATGGAGGTCGTTTGCCACGAAATTCGTTTCACACGATGCTTTCTGCTGTAAGTAATCGATCATTTTTACAAGCTTTAAATGGAAATACTAATGAGTTGCTGAACATAAAAACACATTGACCTACGTTAGGTTTTAAGCAAATACCCATTGTAAAGCAAAACAACATCCAATAAGATTTTAGCAAAACTAACATGAACCTCGTGTGACATCTAGTTTCGCAATGACACTTCAAAGGTTTAGGAAAAAAGCCGTCGAATGGAGGTCAATTATCCCTCCTCTGAATTGAGAAGTTCTCAATCAGTCATTAATACCAAAACAACTCTTGTTCCTATAACGACAAGCCATCATTGATTTGGCTAAGAGATCATTAACTTACTTAACAATCTCCTGTAAGTGTGACCCACCATTTTAAGCCCTGGAGGTCCGTCCCAAAAGGCCAATCCGAAGGGGAAAAAATCCGATTGGGGAAAAACCTAAAGCGACACTATCCATTTCTGGAGTTCCCTTGATATTGACCAACTACACAAAACCCATCCGAAGGGGGACGCTCCGAAGGCGACACGAGGGTTTACAAAATGATCTCACGGTGTAAACCAATGACGGAGACCATAGGACGTGTTGACACACACCCTTCACCCACTTACTATAAATACTCTCTCCGTCCACCTTGATATAGACTCATGGAAACACCATCCGACGGGAGATACATCCTGGGCATCTCGAGGCCAAGCATGAAACTCACGGTGTGAACATATAGGGAGAAACGTGAATGGAATCATAGACATATCTAATACACCTCTTCCTCCCACTGAGTATTTTATAACCAGGGTTTAGCTTACTTAGAAAAAACACGACTAAGGATTTAAACTAAGTGACTTTTAGGTTTTTCCAAGAGTAACATTTACCTTGGATAGTTAAACAACTTTTGATCATCATCCATTAAACTCTTTAATGGAGTCTTTGACCAAAATGTTGCATGCTTGTTGAAAATCTATCTAATTCACCTTTCCAGATAGGTTCCCAGGTAGGGGTGTTAAGTATTTCCGTGCTTGGCAAATCAATGGTAGGTTTGAATCGGTGACCTGGCCACTCGCACCCATACAAATCAAAGGATTGCCCTCAATGGCAAGAGTTCCCAACTCACTCAAGATTGAGGTCATGTTACCTATAGTGATCATAGTGAAGTAAAATCTTTGTCATGAATGGTGTTATATAACGATACATTAACACTTCGTGGTCAGGTCTTATACAAACTCTTTGTATAGGACGCCCCCGCTCGTATGTCCCCAACACGAATGATCAGGATCAGATCATCTGTGACAAGTCACAACACTTGTGACTATTCCACAAAGCGGGCTACGTCCGTAGCATTACCAGGATAAGTTTCCCTCCTTTATCCATTTACTATAGACCATTGTGGTTATCACTCAAGACATGATCCACTTGTATGTCACCACATACATGCTTGAGTCACATACAAATAACCAAGGATTTTATGTTTATTGGTTTGTGATAAAGCAAATAAAACAAATAACCGAGCAAAATAAAAAAATGTGTAGTAAATATCATATATTAACAACACAAGTGTTTGTACATACTGTTTACAAACTACAGGAGACGAGACTTTAGGGAATCAACCCTAACAATCTCCCACTTGTCCTAAAGCGAAGTGAAGTGTACAAAAAACTTAGTACAAAACAATAAACTAGGGCATAAAAGCCCAGTACAAGAAAATCTCCCACTTGCCCTAGTACAGCCACGGGCGATCCTGTAGACCCATGCTTCGTAGGTGACCCTCAAATACTATAGCCGTGAGAGCCTTCGTAAATGGGTTAGCAACATTGTGCTCCGAAGCGATTGCATGACGATCACGTCCCCTCGTTGCACTATCTTGCGGATCAGATGATACTTCCGCTCTATGTGTTTACTGCGTCGGTGACTTCTTAGCTCATTGGAGTTCGCCATTGCCCCACTATTATCACAATAGAGGGTAATGGGCCTAGACATATCTGAAACAACTTCCAGGTCTGTCAAGAACTTCCTGAGCCAAATGGCCTCCTTAGAAACTTCACAAGCCGCTACGTACTCCGCCTTCATAATGGAGTCGGCAATGCACCTCTGTTTAGTGTTTCGCCACACTACAGCTCCTCGTTAAGAGTAAAGACTGACCCTGATGTGGACTTGCGAGAGTCGTTATCAGTCTGAAAGTCAGAATCTGTGTATCCTGAAAGGATGAAATCCCTCGAACCATACACGAGCATGTAGTCCCTCGTTCTCCAAAGATACTTGAGGATGTTCTTCACTGCGGTCCAGTGACTCTGGCCTGGGTTAGACTGATACCTACTGACTATGCCCACAGCGTAGACGATGTCTGGGTGAGTACAGAGCATCGCGTACATCAAACTGCCAACGACAGACGCATATGGGACCCGTCTCATCTCCTCAACCTCTTGAGGTGTCTTAGGACACATTTCCTTAGACAAAGTGACTCCATGTAGGAACGGCAGTAGGCCTCTCTTGGATTCCTACATCGAGTACTTGAGCAACATCTTGTCAATGTACGATGCCTGAGATAGTGCTAGCACTTTATTCTTACGATCTCGAAAGATCTGTATACCTAGAACAAACTGAGCCTCTCCCAAATCTTTCATTTAGAAATTGGTCGCTAGCCAGTACTTAACTGTAGTCAGTAGACCTACATCATTCCCAATGAGTAGGATATCATCTACATACAACATTAAGAAGACTACTGAAGCGTTGACGATCTTCTTGTAGACATAAGGTTCATCAACTTTTTGGTCAAAGCCATATAACTTGATCGCAACATCAAACAGTATGTTCCAAGATCGAGACGCCTGTTTTAGTCCTTAAATAGACCGATTTAGTTTGCAAACCTTTTGCTCTTGACCTTGGGCTATGAATCCCTCCGGTTGCACTATATAAATGGTCTCCTCAAGATTGCCATTTAGAAAGGCCGTCTTGACGTCCATTTGTCATATCTTATAATTACAATAAGATGCAATGGACAGGAGGATGTGGATCGACTTTAACATGGCAACAGGTGCGAAAGTCTCCTCATAGTCGACTCTCTCTACTTGGATATATCCCTTTGCCACAAGTCGAGCCTTGAAGATTTGTACCTTCCCATCAGCACCCCGTTTGCGCTTGTAGATCCATTTACAACTTATAGGGCGGACCCTATCAGGTTAATCTACAAGATCCCATACTAAGTTGAAGTACATCAACTCCATCTCGAGATCCATGGCCTTGATTCATTCATCCTGATCAACATCCTCCATTGCCATTCTTATAAGACAATGGATCCTCAACGTTGCCATCTGCTACCATAGCAAGGATTTCCGTGAAACCCAGATAGTGAATGGGTGGGTTTGCAACCCTCCCACTACGTCGAGGTTCCCTCAACTCTTGAGGTGGAACCGACTTACTGGATGAACTCCCATCAACAACTCTTGTTGATGTAGTAGGCTCTTCAACAACTCTTGTTGAAGTATCGGTAGTTTCATTGGAAAACTCACGCAACACGACTTTACTTCATAGACTGGGCTCCCTTATATGATCCTCCTCCAGGAAAGAAGCATTTGTTAAAACAACATCCTATTTTCCATCGGATCATAAAAATAACCCCCTCATGTTCTTTTGAGGTAGCCTACAAAGAGGCATAACCTCGACCATGATTCCAACTTCTAAGGATTAGCCTCAAGCAAATGTGCAGTGCAACCCCAAATGCGGAAGTGACGTAAACTAGCTTTACGCCTGTTCCACAACTTCAGAGGTGTTCTTGCAACACTCTTGAAGGGAACACAATTGAGTATGTACATTGGTCTCCACTACGAAACCCCAAAACGAGTTCGATAAGGAAGCGTAACTCATCATCGAGCGAACCATGTCTAACAAGGTCCTATTTCTCCTCTCTGTTACAGCATTCTGCTGAGGTGTACCCGGCGCTGAGAGTTGGGAAACAATTCCATGTTCTATCAAATAGTCCTGAAATGCCGAGTCCAAAAACTCTCCACCTCGATCCGATCGAAGTGTTTTAATCCATCTATCCAATGCGTTTTCAACTTCAGCCTTGAACTGTTTGAACTTTTCAAAGGATTCAGACTTCCATTGCATAAGATAAACATACCCGTACCTAGAGTAATCATCAGTAAAACTGATAAAATACTCATAGCCACCTCAGGCTTGCACATTCATAGGACCACAAAGGTCAGAATGTACTAACTCAAGAGGCTCCTTGGCTCTAGAAGTTTTCCAGTAAAAGGTCGTTTAGTCATCTTACCCTTAAGGCAAGATTCACACACTGGCAAAGAATTTTCTTTTAACTCACTTAGAAGTCCATTCTTCACCAATCTCTCAATCCTATTGAGAACGATGTGACCTAAACGTAGATGCTAAAGTTGGGTATTTTCTTTTGGAGAAATTCGTCGACGTTTTGATTGAGTTACGACAGTTATGAACATTTCAGTATTATGGAGGGAATTAATAGCTAACGGCCTTAGCACATATAAATTCGATTCCAGATTTGCTGTGCAAACAAAAACACCATCTTTATGAATAAACGTTTTATTCAAATCAAAAGAAACAGTGTATTTACATTGCAATAAACACTTTACAGAAATAAGGTTCCTTTTTAGTTCAGGAACAATATATACATCATTTAAAATAAGAAACCTATTCTGTAAAGCTAACTGGAGTCCTTCCACTACCACAGCTAAGACGACGTGCCCGGTGCTTACTCGCATCGTCATCTCACTGGCCTTCAGTTTTCGCCAAGATCTAATCCCCTGAAAAGAAGAACAAACATGGTTAGTGGTGCCTGAATCAATTATCCAAACAGAATCATCATTCTCCACTAAACAAGTTTCAAGCACAAGTAAATCACATTTACCTTTATATGCCTTGGCCTTAGCCTTGGCTGCTTTCTTCTCCTTTAGATACCGAGGACAGTTCCTCTTCCAGTTTCCATCTTGGTTGTAATGGAAACACTTTCCCTTAGCAACTTATGGACGCCTCCTCGGGGTGAAAGGTGGTGGGTTAGCAAGTGTCTTCCCTATTCCCTTACCATCCTTCTTCTTCTTCCCCTTTGTAAAGTTAGAGGTAAAAGGTGCAGACTTCGTTCCCGAGGTCGAACCTCTATGGAACGTTCTGGAGCATGAAGCAACATTTGCCTCACCCTTCCGCCTCTCCTTACTTTTTAGTAAAGATTGGTACGTTTGCAACTCGTTGAGGAGAGTTGTAAGGTTATATTTCACTTTGTTAAGAATCACATTGCTAACAAAGTGCAGGAAGCTCTCTGACAAAGAATGAAGGATTATGCTAGCCTGGCTGCCTTCATCGACGGTAGACCATTTCAACTCCGCCACATTGAAGTGGACCATCATGTTTAGCACATGTTCACGAATAGAGGTGCCTTCTTGCATTTTGGAGTTGAATATGTATTTAAGAGCCTTATGCATAAGCTGTTCAGACGGTTGTCCAAACATCCTCCGCAAGGACTCCATGATCTCACGGGCTGAGATCATAGGCTCATGCTTCTTGGCCAAGACGTCAGAAAGACTTACCAAGATATAGGCTCGGGCCTTCTCATTCACCCTTGTCCATCTCTCGTATGTCTCCCGAATATTTCGAGCAGCATTTGGAGCTGGAATAGAAGGACAAGCCTCCGTGAGAGCGAACATGAGATCCTCAATTATTAGGATCATCGTGATAATGTGTTTCCATGTAAAAATTATCGCCAGTTAGTTTTTCGACGCTTAAAAATGATAAGGTGGCTGTAGCCATTTGAAAAAGTTGCATAAAATATGAACAAAACTTTATTAGATTTTGCTAAACCACTTTTAAACAAATTAGTTTTGCAAAACAGTTTCAAGCACCCTATAGACTTCTATTTTGCAATGATGCCCCAATGAGTCAGGATAAACGCCACCGGTGGGGTGATCAGTTGCCCCTTCACTGGGATGAGACATTCTCAACCATTAAGCAGAACCAACTCTTGGAAATGAACCTAACAGCCACCATTTTTTGGTTCAGAATCGTTAATTATTAACTATTCCGTGTAAGTGTAATCCCTCGTTTTCGGTGCCAGAGTCCCGCCCTAATGTTCTTACCGTAGGGAAAAGACAGATTAGAACAAGAGACTAAGTTACCTTATCCTCTTACAAAAGATCAAATAAAGAAATGCGCAAAACTACCATCCTTTAAGGGGACACTCCCAGGGCGCCTAGAGGCGATGGACAGTAAGTTTATTCAACCTAACTAGGGAGACCGAGGGATATGTTGTCGCACTTCCCGATCCCACTTACTATGAACATTCTCTCCATCCACCTTAATATTGACCTACCTAAACACCATTCGTTGGGAGGACACGCATAAGGTGCCGCAAGGCCGAGGATAAATCTCACGGCGTGGACTATTTAGGAGAAAAGTGAAAGGTTTAAGTGAAGCATCTTATGCCCCAAGTACCTCCTACTGAATGTTCTACCTAGGGATTCATTAACCTAGACAATCCGGCTACTGATTTTAGTCTAAGTGGTCTTTTTAAACTCTTCTCATAAACAACGATTGTCTATGAAATATGAACAAGTTCAAGTAGTCACATTTAAACACTTTAATGGACTGTCCTTAACTTGCTTGCATGCATCAAATCTATCTAATTCACCTTTCCAGGTTAGTTCCCAGGTAGGGGTGTTACGTTTCCGTCAACTTAAATACCCCAGCCTAGACAGAACTCGCCTTAGACAAAAGGTCCCTTATAGATAGATTTGCTACACTTTAACCTTTTTTAGCCAATTTAATCTTATTAAACTGATTAAAAGATTAAAGCCTCAGGGTTGTTAATTATATTAGAACTGTGATCTTAGGTCTATGTGATCCAAGTTTTAAACACTTTAAAACCATGAATTGAAACCTAAGTTAGTATGCATGTCTTTCTTATTTCTTTTAGTTCTAATTTCTCTTTAACTCTTAAAAAGAAACAACTAAAACATTGTGCACAATAAGGCATTTATAACATTTATAAAATAACCTATGTGTCATGCTTCATGCAATGTCTGGTCATTACTATATATAACTTTTATATAAAGTGTAATAACCAAGCAAACATGCTATCATTCACCCTTATATTATAACAAATATAATATAAAGATGATGCATGTCAATGCTTTTTATGCATGCATAAATATAACTCTTATATTATATGATGCATGAGCATGCTCTCACATGATTAAATTATGCTTATCTAAATTATAACGATTACAATAAAGAGATGATGCATGATCATTGCATAACCTAAGGTGGGATTTACTATATATGCATACTATATGACATATAAAACATACATCGCATGTAATAAACAAAGGATTAATGGACCGGGATGAGCCTTTACACAAAAAATTGAAATGAAAAACCCTATTTATTACATTTTTCATCGAGCAAACCGGTTCACAAGCAAACCGGGTCTTGAACTGCTAAGAAGTCTTCATCATGTAGCAAACTCCAGCAGGTAGACGATCATTCAGCGCGCGTTAGACGATAGGAACATAAGATAATGATCGCGTAGATGATTTACCTTGAGTTACTAAGCAATCATGTAGCGCAATGATGCGTAAACGATTTACCTTGAGTTACTAAGCGATCATTTAGTCAATTACTAAGCGATGAAGCTTGCTGACCTAAACGATCGTCTAGCGCGCTTTAAACGATACGCGAGCGTCTCATCGTCGAACCGATGTATGCAACTTGGTAAACGTTTTACCTTGCAATGCTAAGTGATCGTTTAGTCAGTTACTAAGTGATGAAGCTTGCTGACCTAAATGATCGTCTAGCGCGCGCGCATTAAACAATACTCAGCGATTGCGTGCTCGATACGACCAACTCTTGATCGCATACCCCATCGTTTAACCGATGCGTTCAACCATGATCGAGTACTCCTTCATCTTTACGATGCGATGTATAGCGATCGTGTAGAACTTCTTCTGTACGATGCGATCAACCCTAGACCGCCTCCTTCCTCGAAGAGTCACAACCTTTGCCTAGAACTTCAACGAACAAATCAAAACTTCAAACAAACTTTGAATACAGACTTGATAATGATTATTTATGCCCAAAAACGTAGGGGCCTTTACAAACGACCGCAAATGTAAAAGGAATTAAACAAACCGAGACAAAACATCCCGAAAACATCCATTAATCTGGCACATCCACAACAGATTTAACAATTAAAACAACGTAGAAATGCACCCACCATGAATATATATGTGATTTCGTTACAACAAATGAAATCGAAGTATCAATAACCTGGCTCTGATACCAATTGAAGGATCTCGTATCGAGAGTTCCATGAGTGGGTTCAGATCGCTCTAATTTCACAGTGACCGAAACACAAAAGATATACATTCAACACTAACAGTTATGCATATAAACCTAATTATTGACATACTCATAATACAATAAATAACAAGGAAAGGGTTCATACCAGATGAAGACTCTCTTCGAACATCTAAACCTTAAGCAGCGGAAACCCTCCAACAAATCTACCAACACCCGGCGGGTATGTCCACTGCAACAGCACGATCAATACGAACATGAACACTGCAGCGAGGACGACACCACCATTAATGAAACCTGGGTATCCTCGGAGTGAAAACCCATCGCAGCCTAGTACCCACGCCCGAACGTGGAAGAATTGGTTAATTATCATATAATTAATCAATTAATTAATAAATAAATATAATCATATTATATTTATATCCTATAGTTTCATATCACTTATCTACTATAGTATTTTCTCCTCTACTTGATATAAATCATATTTATATCTAATTTCCTACAAATTAATGTATCTCATACATTTAGCCAATTATATCATATATAATTAACCAGTCCAATTATATCATATATAATTGAATTTTCTCTTGTCAATTTGAACATTTCAAATTAACCCAAACACTGATTCTCGACTTTATCCAAGCTACCCAAGGGACCTAATGGACCTGTGGCTCGAAGCTCCAACGATACGTGAATAGCTGACTAAACTCTTTAGCCACGAGATCCACCATTCGTTAACTGTCAGTGATTCCACTAAAGACCAACAACTGAACTCTTCTTACCATAGATATATTTCTGTGTCCATCGGATATAACCAATCATGAGTACGATGACCCTTCACAGATGCTCGTAAGTACAGCTGGACCAATTTATCGTTTTGCCCCTGTAGTTACATTTCACTCCTTAAGTACCATTGATTTCTCTAATGAACAATACAACATAGTCCAACTATGTGTGAACACTTCTCGGGCCAAGAGAAGGTGTGTGGTGCCACATCGTTCAAGCCCCGGAATCAATCTTTAAGGGAGTCATCTATCTACTTACCCTTACCTTGGGGAAGAAGTGAATTCCATCTTGTGTAGCTGAGTTCCCAGCTCTCAAATCAGACGAATCCCCAAAATGGTAGGTTTGAATCGATGACCTGGCCACTCGCACCCATAAAAATCAAAGGACCGCCCTTAATGGTAGGAGTTCCCAACTCACTCAGGATTGAGGTCATGTTACCTATGGTCATCCTAGTGAAGTGAAATCTCTGTCATGAACGGTGTTATATAACGAGATATTAACACTTTGTGGTCAGGTCTTATACAAACTCTTTGTATAGGACGCCCCTGCTCGCATGTCCCCAACACGAATGATCAAGATCAGACCATCTATGACAAGTCACAACACTTGTGACTATTCCACAAAGCGGGCTGCGTTCGTAGCGTTACCAGGATAAGGTTTCCCTCCTTTATCCATTTACTACAGACCATTGTGGTTATCACTCAAGACATGATCCACTTGTATGTCACCACATAATGCTTGAGTCACATATAAATAGCCAGAGATTTTATGTTTATTGGTTTGTGGTAAAGCAAATAAAACAAATAACAGAGCAAAATACAAAATGTGAAGTAAATATCATATATTAACATCACAAGTGTTCGTACATACTATTTACAAACTATAGAACACGAGACTTTAAGGCATCAACCCTGACAATAAGTCTCTAGTATCAACGGTGTTATATACAGAGTCTAATCATCTCGTGGTCCAGGTCTTATACAAACTCTTTGTATAGGACACCCCCGCTCCACATCTCCATATGAATGGTCAGGATCTACCATCTGTAGTAGTTTACAACACTTACAAACCTCTACAAAGCGGGTCGTATCCGTAGTGTCACAAGGATTAGGTATCCCACCTTAATCCTTATACTAAAGACCTATTTAGGATATCACTTAAGGCATGATCCACTTGTATATCACATATACATGCTTAAGTTCACATAAGATAACCAAGGAGTTTTTTTTTATTGGATATGAGTAAATGCCAGAATTAAATAACACTTATTTTATTCATTAAACAATGTGTATCTTTATAAAACAACAAGACTCCAGGAGAATTAGGACACCAATCCCAACACGAGAATAAAGTGTTTATTTTCAAGAATGGAATGGAGATTGGTTATGGTTCAATGGACAATAATTTATATGTACTAAGGTCGTTAATCATAAAAGCCTTGTTTAACACTGAAATGTTCAATACGGCAACAACATCTAAAAGACCAAAGGTTTCTCCAAAGGAAAACACCCATCTTTGGCATCTTAGGTTAGGTCACATCAACCTCAATAGGATTGAGAAGTTGGTGATAAGTGGACTTCTAAAGAGTTTTAGAAGAAAAATTCTTGCCGGTATGTGAATCATACCTCGAAGGCAAGATGACCAAACGACCTTTTACTGGAAAAGGTTATAGAGCCAAGGAAGCCTTGGAGCTTGTACATTCAGACCTTTGTGGTCCAATGAATGTTAGAGCTCGAGGTGGGTATGAATATTTCATCTCTTTCATAGATGATTATTCAAGGTTTGGGTATCTCTTCCTAATGCAATATAAGTCTAAAGCTCTTGACAAGTTCAAGGAGTACAAGGCTGAAGTTGAAAATTTGTTAAGTAAGAAGATAAAAACACTACGATCTGATCGTGGTGGATAGTATATGGACCTCAAATTCTAGAACTATATGATAGAACATGGGATTGCGTCCCAACTCTCGACCCCAGATACACCTCCGCAGAATGATGTATCAGAAAGGAGAAACGGGACCTTGTTGGACATGGTTCGGTCTATGATAAGTTATGCTCATCTTCCAGACTAGTTTTGGGGTTATGCAGTGCAGACTGCATGTTATACCCTGAACAATGTTCCCTCGAAAAGTGTTTATGAAACACATCACAGCAAATATGATTAAAACATTTATAGCTCCCACATAAATAACTTTTGAGTTATGGAGAGGCCGTAAAGTTAGTTTATGCCACTTCAGGATTTGGGGCTATCCGACACATGTGCTAGCGACTAACCCCAAGAAGTTGAAACCGCGTTCGAAGGTTTGCCTCTTTGTGGGCTACTCCAAGGAAACGAGAGGAGGATACTTCTATGATCCAAGTGAAAACAAAGTGTTTGTTTCCACTAATGCTATCTTCTTGGAAGAAGATCACATGAGGGATCATAAGCCATGAAGTAAGCTCGTTTTACGTGAGATTTCTAGTGAGACTGAGACTGCTGAGGGTTCAACAAGAGTTGTTGAACAGGCTGACAGATCAACAAGAGTTAATGAGGTTGGGACGTCTAGTTAACCAGCTCAAGAGTTGAGACTGCCTCGACGTAGCGGGAGGGTTATAAACCCACCAGATCGCTACATGGGTTTGACTTAAGCCTAAAATATCATTACGAATGATGGGGTCGAGGATCCATTGTCTTTTAAGAAAGAAATGGAGGATGTTGAGGCTAGGCTCGTGGCAAAGGGTTATACCCAGGTTGAGGAAGTTGACTATGAGGAAACTTTCTCACCTGTTGTCATGCTAAAGTCTATCAGGATTCTCCTATCCATAGCCACATTTTATGATTATGAAATATGGCAAATGGAAGTCAAGACTGCCTTTCTGAATGGTAATCTCGAGGAGACCATCTATATGACTCAACCAGAAGGGTTCGTAGTTCCAAATCAAGAGTAAAGAGTTTACAAGCTTAATAGGTCCATTTATGGGCTAAAACAAGCATCTCAATCTTGGAACATCAAATTTGACACTACTGTCAAGTCGTTTAGCTTTGACCAGAATGTTTATGAGTTCGACCCTAGACTTACCAGGAACCAAAATTAGATTTATACTTGGGTCTGGTTTAGAAAAACTTCAACGTCATTAGAAGGAGTTGTGTGCGTTCTGCTGCAAATATCTGATGCCCCAACGCGTTACATTTACTTAAACGCATCAAAGCATAAATGCATCACTTACACTTAGAACTTATTCTTCCAATTTATTTTATACAAAATACTCCTAGAGCGAATCATGATAGCAACGAGCAAGTTTTTAGCGCCGTTGCCGGGGATTCAGAAACAAAACTAACCAAAAAATTCGTTTGTATCTGTTGTAGGAACACTTCAATCGAGGGAGTATTACGAGTTAAGCCTAAGCTTGTGAACATTTATGAGCAAGAAGAGCAATCCTGAACTCAGATACGACCCCAAGATTGAAAGGACCTTCTGACGTAAGAACTGATCCAATCGTTGTCGAAAGTTGAGGACACAATTTCTACGACAACAGAACAGGCAACGAGCAATGGCGGAAGAACAGGTGAATCAACAACTAGCTCATGTTGCAAATAATCCAATCCTGATGGCAAATAGCAGCACGCGTCCCATGAGGGAGTACGCGTCCCTGGTACAGTATGGTTTCTCTCCAGGAATCATATACGCCACGCCGGATGGAACCAGGTTCGAGATGAAATCTGTTATGCTCCAAATGCTCTAGTCTGCTGGACAATTTGGGGGTGGTCGTGGTGAAGATCCTCACGCCCACATGAAGCGTTTCCTGGAAACGTGTAATTCATTTGTGATTCCTGGAATCACCCCAGAGGTGATCAGGTTGTCCTTGTTTCCCTATTCTTTGCGTGATGACGCAAAATAATGGGTGAGAACTCTAGAGCTTGGTGAAATCACCACCTGGGAGAAGTTGTTGGAAAACTTTATGCAAAAATACTTCCCATCTACCACTAACGCGAGGAGGCATCGAGAGATTATGAACTTTGAAGAAGAAGATGTTGAGACCTTAAGCGCCGCATGGGAGCGTTTTAAGGGCTTGGTCAAGAATTGCCTGAACCATGGACTACCTCTAACTATCCAAATGGAGACATTTTATGGAGGACTGAGTAGAGCATCGTAGATGGCAGCAGACGCAGCAGCAACTGGTGGACTTATGGACAAATATTACACTGAGGCTAAAGAGATACTAGACTGCATTACTAAACACATATGGAATGGGTGGATGATACGTATGATGGAAGAGCTGACAGGAAGAAGAGATCTCAGAACATTAATTCTATTAATTCCAACGCAATAGCCACACTTTATGCTCAAGTGGCTACAATGACCAGCCTTCTACAGAACATAATGCTGGGAAACGCATTAAATTAGCAGAAGGTGAATCAGGTAGAGCCGTTTTGGCAGCCCATGGTTAGCTGTGTGGGCTGTGGAGATCCTCACTCCTATGTTGAATGTCCATAAAACCCTCAGATCAGTATGTTTCATAAAAAAACAACCCATTCTCTAATACATATAATCCTAGATGGAAAAACCATCCAAATTTTTCTTGGATAGGAAGAAATCATCAGGAGCACCACCCAGGGGCAAACCATCAGCAAAGGAATGGACCGCCACCGGCATTTCAACAAACGCATCAACAACATCAACAGCCCTTTAATAGAGGATAGGCATCGAGCTTAGGATCTCCGCTTGAAAACCTATTGAACGAGTACATAGCCCAAAATGACGCGTTACTGAAAAGCTAGGCGTCATCTATCAGAAACCTGGAAATCCAGGTAGGGCAGATAGCGAGCAAATTGAAAAATAGGCAGCCTAGAGTTCTACCTAGCAATACTGAAACACCTGGGAACAATAATGGGAAGGAGCAATGTCACGCGGTGACGCTGCGAAGTGGAAGAGCTCTTGAAGAAAGAAGAATGAATCCAAGAAATAACAATCCTTTGAAAGAACACATCACACGTTCAATGGATCAGGAAGAAAGAATGCCCGAGACTACGAGCCATTCAGAACCCAGTACGTCTAAGGCGTGAAAGCCTGAGGTGACTTTGAACACATCATTCCTTAGGCATCTGATGAAGAAGAATGATGAACAATAATTCAAGCGCTTTCTTGAGCTCTTAAAACAGCTGCATATCAACATTCCACTTATAGAGGCTTTGGAGCAGATGCCAACATATGTCAAATTTTTTAAGGACATTTTGACAAAGAAGAGAATAGTCAGTGAGAAGGAAGTAATAGCACTAACGCAGGAGTGTAACGCGTTAGTAAGCAACAATCTACCAAAGAAGCAGAAGGACCCTAGGAGTTTCACAGTTTCTTATTCGATAGGAGGATTGGATGTGGGTCATGTGTTGTGTGATCTAGGAGCCAGCATTAATTTCATGCCACTTTCAATTTTTAAGAAATTGGGGATTGGCGAAGCACAACCTACTTCTGTTACTCTTCAGCTCGCTGATAGAATAATTAAGCACCCAGAAGGGAAGATTGAAGACGTTCTGGTGAAGGTTGACAATCTTATATTCCCAGCAGACTTTATTATCTTGGACTATGAAGCAGATAAGGAGGTACCAATTATCCTTGGACACCCCTTCTTAGCTACTGGGAAAGTTTTAATTGACGTGCATAAAGGCGAATTAACTATGTGCGTGGACAATGAAGAGGTGAAGTTTAATGTGCTCAACGCATTAAAGTTCCCAGATAGTGAAGATTGTCAACTAAACAATATTGAGTTGCCTGAAGAAGAGACTCATGTATGTGAGGTCCTCGCGTTGGAGGAGAACCTGAAAGAATCAAAGCCGCCAAGTCTAAGTGAGCGGCGGACAAAACCAACGCGTCCATCACTTGAAGAACCACCAGAACTCGAGTTGAAACAGTTACCTGGACACTTGAAATATGCATTCCTCGGAACCAACAACACTTTACCTGTGATTATTTCTGCAAATCTTACAGAGCCTAATGAGCAATCTCTCTTATAAATGCTGAAAAAGCACAAGTGTGCAATAGGCTGGACGCTTGCGGATATCTGTGGCATTAGTCCATCTTATTGCATGCATAAGATTAGGCGGGAAGTCGGGGTCAATCGAGCCTTAAAGAAGGCTGAATCCCATAATGAAAGAAGTGGTTAAAAAAGAAATTCTAAAATGGTTAGACGGGGGAGTTATTTATCCTATATCCTACAGTAGTTGGGTAAGTCCAGTCTAATGCGTTCCCAAGAAAGGGGGAACGACTGTGATAGTCAATAGCAATAATGAACTTATACCCTCGAGGACTGTCACAGGCTGGCGCATCTATATGGATTACAGGAAACTCAATGCAGCAACTAAGAAAGACCACTTCCCCCTTCCTTTCATCGATCAAATGCTTGACAGACTTGCGGGCAAAGAATTTTATTGCTTTCTCGATGGATACTCTGGTTACAACCAAATTCTGATAAATCCTGAAGTTCAGAAGAAGACTACGTTTACTTGTCCCTTTGGAACATTTGCATTCAGACGCATGCCCTTTGGACTGTGTAACGCACCTGGGACATTTCAAAGATGTATGATGGCTATCTTCTCTGACTTCCTAGAAAAGACCGTTGAAGTCTTCATGGACAATTTTTCAGTCTTTGGAGACTCATTTCAGTCATGCCTAGATAATTTGGAGGCCGTAGTCGCTCGATGTGAGGAAACAAACTTGGTGCTGAATTGGGAGAAATGTCACTTCATGGTGACTAAAGGAATTGTCTTAGGTCACAAAGTATCTAAGGCTAGCTTAAAAGTAGATGAAGCCAAAATAGATGTAATAGCAAAACTTCCACCACCATCAAATGTTAAAACTTTACGAATTTTTCTAAGGCATACCGGCTTCTATAGACGGTCGTTAGAGGATTCTCTCAGATTGCGCGACCTCTGAAAGCACTACTAGAGGCGAACCGACCCTATGACTTTAATAAAGACTGTACTGACGCGTTTTAAACCTTAAAGTATACGTTGACGACAGCTCTAGTACTGATAGCACCGGACTGAACGCACTGCTTTATTCTCATGTGCGACGCGAGTGATGTGGCAGTAGGAACAATGTTAGGGCAGAAGAAGGGTAATTTGATACACCCCATCTCCTACGCGTCCAAAACACTAAATGACTCTCAGGAACACTACACCACTACTGAAAAAGAAATGTTGGCTGTAGTGTTAGGCATTGAAAAGTTTCGATCTTACTTAGTTGGTGCGTTAGCCACCATATACACCGACCACTCAGCCATAAAATTCCTGATGAGCAAAAAGGACGCGAAGCCAAGGTTGATAAGATGGGTGCTGCTGCTACAGGAGTTTGATATTGATATCCAGGACAGAAAGGGAATAGAAAATCAGGTGGCTAACCACCTGTTCAGGTTAGAGAATCAAAAAATGTAAGCCCAAGAAAGTGAAATCAAGGACGCATTTCCTGATGAAAACCTATTTAGAGTTGAAGACAGGGAACCTTGGTATGCGAACATAGTCACTTATTTAACCACCAAGAAATTCCCTGGGAACTTCAACTCTCAGCAAAAGAAACGGATAATTCATGATAGCAAGTTTTATTTTTGGGATGAACCGTTTCTATATAAACAAGGCCCTAACTCCATAATGCGTCGATGCGTTCTGGAGGAGGAGACACAATGCATATTAGCTGAGTGTCATGACTCTCGTATGGAGGGCATTTTGGTGGGCAAATAACCACAGCGAAGGTCCTTCAAAGCGGATACTTGTGGCCCACCCTCTTTAAAGACGCGAGAGAGTTTGTTCGAAAATGTGACCTCTGTCAATGCACGGGGAATATTTCTTCAAAGGACACAATGCCCTTGAACAATATTCTCGAAGTTAAGCTATTTGATGTTTGGGTCACAGATTTTATGGGACCTTGTCCCCTATCCTATGGCCAACAGTATATCCTGCTTGCAGTAGATTATGTATCTAAGTGGGTAGAAGCAGTAGCCTGTACTAGGAATGATGCGTCCATTGTATCTAAGTTTCTTACCAGGAACATCTTTATACGCTATGGAACGCCAAGAGCCCTGATAAGCAATGAAGGTATGCACTTCATTAATCACATCATTTCAAAATTACTTGTAAAATATAATGTCAGGCACAAGATCACCACTGCTTACCACCTACAAACAAACGGTCAAGCGGAAGTATTAAATTGAGAAATCAAGTCTATCCTGGAGAAAGTCGTCAATGCAACGCGGAAGGATTGGGCACAGAGGCTGGATGAAGCGCTCTGGGCCTACAGGACTGCTTACAAAACTCCTGTAGGAAAATCTCCATACTCTCTTGTATTTGGAAAAACCTGTCATTTACCTTTAGAGTTGGAGCATAAGGCGTTTTAGGTAGTTAAAAAGTTAAACGTGAACTTGGACGTCGCGGGCGCTCAACGCAAACTTCAGCTCAATGAGCTCGAGCAGTGGCGAATGAATGCGTACGAGAATAAAAAGTTGTACGAAGAAAAGACAAAGCATTGGCAAGACCAGCGCATCAGGAAGAAAGAACTTGTTGTTGGCCAAAAATTATTCAATTCACGTCTGTGTTTGTTTCTAGGAAAACTAAAATCTAGGTGCTCAGAACCCTTTATCATTAAGACAATCTTTCCATATGGAGTTGTGGAAATAACGCGAGATGGCACCAACGCATTCAAAGTAAATGGCTAGAGAGTGAAGCCTTACTTTGAAGATGGACTGGAATGCCAAAAGTCATCTCTCGCACTACGCGAAGCCAATTGAGGCTCGAGTCGAAGTAACCCTACGTTTGCATCGCCATATATTTCAGGGATGCTTCCTCTATCCTTATCTTTTTACATTCTGTATTTTACGATGCGTTTGAGTTTGTTGATTTATTTGTTTGGTTGTTTTAAGATTGTTCCTTGTTTTTGTTTTTATAAAAGTTGGAAACTTGTTTGTTTTTCTTTAAAAGTTGTGTATAATCAAGTAGGGAATGACGGACGCGTTAGACGCAAGTCTAACGCATGGCCCAGTTGAAAGGATGCGTCTCGAGAACACAAAAACACTCGAGTATTTAGAAATCTAAGACGTCTCTTCAGCTTTATATTTATTACAGACGTCAGGCGCCGCCTGACGTCAGCCACTAATTCTCTCTCAGCCTATAAAAGGACCGAACGATTCGAAGCCTTCTTCTTCTTCATTTTCAATCTCGAGTTCTCTGAAACAAAAGAAAAAAAAACTTCTTTGTCTCCCTCGCTTCCGATTCGCTCGAGCTTCTTCGACCACAATGTCGTCCGCTTCAGACAGCCAAAACTAGACCATGAGTTTCGGGAACGACTCATCGGTAAGCTTCTATTCCTCGTCCTCTGTTTCGATTTCACCTCCCCTGAGCTCTAGAAAAACCACCAAAACCCTCACCTAAACCAAACCCACACACGGCGGAGCCAACTCTTCCCAGCGGCCGTCTGTTTCGAAACCTTCCATAGCCCCCACGAAACCCCCTTCCAAAGCCTCCAAAGGCATTATTACCCTTCCGACCAAGATCCCTCAACCTAAACCTAAAACCCCTCAACCAAAACTACCCCCAAGCCAAGGGCCAAGACACCTGCAAAACCAAGGATGCGTCCGTCATCTACGGCCACCTCCAAACCCTACACCAAGCCTGCCCCACCACCAGTCATCCCTAACATCACTATGGTGGGTGCAAAGCATAATCCACTCCCAACCTACGTCCACAACGCACCGTCACCAGTTGTGTGTCCACCACCTCCACTTTCTATCGAGCCCTAGGCCACCATTTATCCAGTGGAATCAGACGCGTCGAGCCAATCACCTCATTCGCCCATTCTTATATCTTCTCCTAGGACGCCTCATACCCCAGTAGGCACCTCTCCATTTACTCCACTCATACCACCCTCTGACAGTCCTGTGTCAGAGCGCAATCTTGAAGAGTTGGCAGAATTGGCTCGACTAGACAAGCAAGAGGTTTTTGGTGCGATCTTAGCGTCCTTCAATCAAAGTCAAGAGGAAGAGCAGGTGATGTGTTCAGACCCACCTAACGCATCACTTGAGTTAGACGAAGCAGAGCGGTATGCTATGATGCTTGAAGAGGAATTAGAAGAAGAAGAAAGGGAAGAAGAAAATAGAGAAAGGAGAATTGGCCCTGACGCATCTCAACCACGCTCATCCAACGCGAATGAAGGGACTTTAAAATCAAAAAGAGTAACAAGGAAAAGAAGATTGGAGGAAGAAGAAGATGAGCAATCTGTATTCGGACCTGAGGGTGCAATGCATGAAAAAAGCTCAAGGCACGACGCACTAGAGCAGGAATTAGAAGACTACCAGCCCGCAAGGCAAGGGCAAAAGAAGACGGATCTCCAAAGGGAATTGAAGAATGAACTAAGAGAGCTGGCAAAGGAAGCCAAAGTGCACATGGCAGGAAAACGCAAGGTAATCAACGCGTTACCTAAGAAGACCTCGGGAAGAAAGCGTCAATTTAGTGACATACTCGTAGAAAAGGGCTTCTTTCCCGAGCGCCACCCACTGCCAATAAACATCACAGAAACAATAAACGCATTGGGGTGGAATCAGTTCTGCGTTGGGCACACCCGTATTTGGCCCAACCTCGTCCGCATGTTCTATAATAGTGAGTTTGATATGGAGAAGAACACAGATTTTGTTGATGAGGTGTTAGTGCGCTTCTCAGCTGACAAAATAAATGAAATGTTCAACATTGACAGTAATCCGGACGCGGAAGGAAATCGTATCTTGGAGCAGCAACCGCCAAGTCAATTAGAAGATGCGTTAAGGACGGTAGCCAAACTTGGAAGCAAATGGCAAACATCGAGAAATGGGGCAAAAATGTAAGCTTCCAGGAATTTAACTCCAGACGTGAATTTATGGTATTACTTGATCAAACGGAGCATCATGCCTACAACGCATGATGAGATATTATCAAAGGAACGCGTCCTGGCTACCTATTGCGTCATGTAATGCATCCCTTTGGACGTTGGAAGAATTATAAGGGATCAGATCAAGGCCATCAAGACTAAGCCATGAGGGCAATTCTACTTTCCATGGTTGATCTGTGCACTGTGCGAACACGGGGGCATTCCTCTGGGGGATGATCGTGAAGATATCGATGGCTTGATAGACATAAAGTTAGTAAGACATCTACTTCACAGTTCGCCACATCTACCTGCCTTACCTACCAAGGAAGTGGAAACCAAGCCTCGATCATCCAAATGCGCCCCCAAAAGAAGACGTGTCCAGATTGTTGAACACAGCGATGAAGCTTCAGAGCACGAAGAACATGAAGCTGAGCTTGAACTTCTGGCTGAAGAAGCGCAACCACCCCTCAATCTTACTTTCCATGACTCACCATTGGCCCCGCCAGAAGGGAGTCCTGATCAAACGTACCAAGAACCAACTCATCTAGATCAGGACATCCCTTATTCCCTTCCTTTGCCCCAACCAAGTCCAATTTCCAACTTTGTGCCTCTTCCAATAATTTTTGAGCCAACTAGGCTAAGGTCAAGCAACGCAGCAAATTTAGAAGACCCAGCTGGAAGAAATGAAGAACCAACACCACCTCAACACAGCGCAGACTTAGAAGAGTTGAAAACTTTTATCAGTGATCAGCTCAAACCACTGGCCGCATCTATCGAAGGTCTTCAGCAACAGAATCAGGTTCTAAGGGATTATCTAAGGCAGCAAACAAGACGGATGCAAGACCAATTTGTTTACACAATGCAATACATCAATCAAGTCTTGTTTGGAATGTTTGCTCTGTCTCCACTGTTTGCCCATCTTAGAAACCTCTTGCGTTTTATGGATGAAGACCCTGAGGAAGAACGCAGAGATGACGAGCCAGCACAATAGAGTTTTGGGGTGTTCAGTTATTTTTGTAGTTTGATTTAATTTTTCTTTTGTATCTGCTTGACTTGTTTGTTTACTTCATGTGAATTTATGAAAATGAATGAGAAATTCCTATCATTTTGTTCCTTGCATTTGACCTTGGCATACTTGATTTTTATTCTTTAGATATTTTCTAAGTCTTGTGCTCTGTCTGACCTTAATGATATCAACTATATGAAATCTATAAGTATAGAGTAGGCGTTAGGAAAATCAACAAGGCCTGAACTTCTCTAAAAAGGTTATGTTTACCTTCTAACGCGTGCAAGCTTTAAGTCTTAAACTCCTTTCAGACTATCAAAGCCTTTTTGAAATTTTGTTTCTCTTTTAGCAATGAGGATTTAGCTCGTCTCCAAATTTGGGATGAGTAGCTCATCTCCAAATTTGGGGATGAGGGAAATTCGAGTTAAGATGCATCAAACGGGTACATCACAAATAAAAGGGAACAAAATAAGAAAAATGCTAAACGCAACTCCTTTGTCATTACTTCAAAAGAAAAACCTTAAAATGGCATGAGTTTAGTTGGAACAGGCACTTAGCTGTAGTTGGATACTCGTATGACACCTGTGGGGGCAAGCCAAAACGAAGTTAAGTCTCCTAGACCAACACGTCCCATATAACTCCTCTATCTAGTCTGAAGAAATTATATCTTGAAATGCATGAATATTAGATATGAGTTTAGTTGTGAAGGGTTCTCACTCGTAGTTGGATGCTCGCATGACACCCGTAGGGGCAAGCCAAAATGAAAGTGGGATACCTAGAATAACGCATGGGTAAAGTAAAAATTCATAATTGTTTTTTTTCTTTTTATCCAAAATTTATCTTAAAAAGTGCATCTAACGCATTGTTGGTTTAGAAAAAAACGAGAATGTTTTGAGAAATGAAAGGAGTTGTGATAAAAGATCTGCTGCACCTGAAACTAAATGTTAGTCTTGAGTCAAGTTGAGTTATATTTTCCAAACTCTTATCTCAAACTTATGACTGAATATGATGAGAGGCAAACTCTGCACACTTAAGACAAAGGAGATGACAAAGAATTATTTTGGAATGCTTGAGGATAAGCATTGTTCAAATTTAGGGGTGGTGATAACTTGTAGAAATACATGTTATTTTTGCTCTTAAGTTGGAACAACTAAGATTTTTAATGATAGATTCTCCTCATTTTTAGAAGAAACACATGGATTTATTCAAAAATTGGCAAACTCATGAAAAATAAGTTTTATTACTAAATATCGCGGCACTAACGCATTGTATTGCAGGATTTCAACGCAAGGATTAACAGTAATGCATTAGACAAGTGCCGCAGGAAAAGCTCTAATGCATGGGCCATGCGTCGGAGGGAGTTCAACGCAGAGAAGATTCATTGCTCCAGGCTGATTGTGTCACATCACCACTTGCAAGTATGGACACCTGCAATAGGCGACGTCTGAAAAGCCTCCGAGAGTCAGGCACTAATCAGGGCATTGACTTTAATGCTGACCAGGGCATGGACTTTAATGCTGTCCATTCACCAAGTGGACGTGACCAACGCCTATAAATAGATGAAGTCCCTCCAGAGTCAAGAAGTTCGAAAATTATCAAGATCTTTACTCTCTCTATATTATAGTTAAAGTTTTAGTTCTTAGAAGTTGTGCTGTGGTGCCAGATGATCAGAAGGGTTGAGAACCACCACCACCGTCGGTCAGGGAGCGGAGGAAGCCACTCTTAAGAAAGACACTTCATCCAATTCTTATACAAGTGATTGTACACAACGAGATTGAGCCAAAGAAATACAAGAGATTGTATTCTTTGGCTTGACTCAGTTTCCTTCATCTCATTTATCGCTTTCACTTCATTTTATTAAATATTGCTTTTGTAAAGACTCTTTGTTTCATTCATATATTTGATTCATCATACTTGTCATTGTTTATTTCTTGTTTATGTTGAACGCATTAATACTTTATGCCAAACTTCATTCCAACGCTCAAGCCAACTTGACAAATTGGTAAAAAGCATATTTAACTTAGATTGTTTGAAAGAATAACCAAGCTGCATCAAGTAGGACGCCTAGTACAACTAGAGATAGACTTACTGGTGTCTACTGCATTCTTTGTTATACGCATGCATCCTAGAGATAGGTTTTGTATGTTATTCGCATTGAGAAATGTTGAATGAACTCTAACGTATGAACAAAAGATAAGCAAATCACTCCATCTCATTCACATCACATCCTAGTTGTGTACACTCATCTTAGATCGACGCCTCCACTTACCTTAAATTCCATTTTCGCATGATCCATCATTCACCACTCAACTCTTTTGCATCTTTTGCACAGGCACAACAATTTAGTGTAAATAACTCATTTCTCACATTTATTTAAGAAAACCCCTACAATAGATACAATGCAAGGTCTACGTTTAGTTAACTGAATCCCTGAGTTCGACCCTAGACTTACCAGGAACCTAAATTAGATTTATACTTGAGTCTGGTTTAGGAAAACTTGTCATTAGAAGGAGTTGTGTGCATTCTGCTGCAAATATCTGACGCCCCAACGCGTTACATTTACTTAAACGCATCAAAGCATAAACGCATCACTTACACTTAGAACTTATTCTTCCAATTTATTTTATACAAAAAACTCCTAGAGCGAATCACAATAGCAACGAACAACTATCATTATCTATCCCAGATAAACATTGATAAATGACTATTATTGTCTATCTCAAATAGACATTGATAGTAGTCTATATTTGTTTATCCTAAATAGACACTGATAGTAGTCTATGTCTGTTTGCCAACTCTTCTATTTGAACAAAAAGTATCTTAAGAAAATAGTCAAACATCAAGCAACTCAAATAGACAATGATATAATCAAACCTCGGGTAACTTAAATAGATAAAGACAGTGATAGAGAACTATCAGTGTCTATCTCAGATAGACAGAGATAAACCTCTATCAAAGTCTATCTCAGGTCTATCTTAGATAGACATTGATAGTAGTATATCACTGTCTATCCCAAATAGACACTGATAGTAGTCTATCTCTATCTGTCAACTCTTGTATTTAAACAAAAAGTAGCTTAAGAAAAAAATCAAACCTCAGGCAACTCTTGTGTTTTGGGTGTTTCCAAATCTACAGTTGCAACTGAATCCCGATCATCTTGTGTTTGAAGTTATTGTGTTTGCATCTCAGTTTCCTACAAGAAAACAATTTGAATCTAAGAATATATTGTTTTCTATCTAAGAAAGGAAGAAACTTAAAAAAAAAAAAAAAAAACACTATTAAAATAGACGATGATAAAGGACTATCACCGTCTATCATATATACAAACCTCTCTTTCCCTCTGCCTCTCACTTTTATTCTCTCCTTTTTCAACTTCTTCTACTCTAGCTTCTTCTTTTTCTTTATCAGTTTCAACATCTTCTTTGACTTCATCTTTCTTCCTTTTCTATTTCAGTTTCAGCATTTTCTTCAACTTCATCTACTTGCAAGCATGATAGAAAGTAAGAATCTTAAAAAAACTTAATATTCAAATAGGTTGTGATAGAAAACTATTATTGTCTATCCCAGATAGACATTGATAATAGTAGTATATCTCTGACTGCCAACTTATGTGTTTGAACAAAAATAGCTTAAGAAAGAATCAAACCTCGGACAACTTTTGTGTTTTGGGTGTTTCAAAATCAACAGTTGCAATCGTATCCAAATCATTTTGTGTTTGAATTTTTTGTGTTTTTATCTCAGTTTCCTATTAAAAAAAAAAAGAAAAAAAAAAGAAAAAAAAAAAAAGAAGTAGTGTTGTTTTCTATCTAAGAATCTATTGTTTTCTATCTAAGAAAGTAAAAAACTTAGAAAACATAATATTAAGATAGACAGTGGTAGAAGACTATCACTGTCTATCATACATACAAACCTCTCTTTCCCTTTGACTCTCATTTTGAACTTAGATCTACAAGGAAAAGAAATTTATTTAGTAAATGTATGGTTACATTTATTTAAATGCAACAAAGGAAAAAAAAAAAAAAGAAGTTAGAAACTTAAATGCATAATATTAAGATAGTATATAACAATGCAAATACTTATCCTAGATAGATATGTTGTTGCATAGTTAACCATTGTATCAATATCATCACTTTCTTCCAAAATTCGAAGGCTACAAAAAGGCAGTTTTTTTTTACACCTTCTTCATGCTCTTTTTCTTTCTGTTATTGTTGTTGTGGAAGATTTTCAAATGGAAGTCCACTAGTCAGGCTTTCCATAATTGATCTTCACATTCTTTTGATTTCTTCTTGGCATTGTTTCAAAACATTTTATTCTTCTACTATTTTTTGTTGGCCTTTTCTTAGTTTACTAATTTCTTTCATTATTCTATTTGCTCCTCTTTCTTCAATTTGTTCATTTTTTTCTTGGTTCATTTGCATCGCTTTCTCCCTCTGTATCTCCTTCTCTACCTCAGGTTCTATGAAATATTTGAAAGTTGATTGAGATTCTTCTTATGTTGGACGCAATGGTGTCATACAAAACTACAAGTAAACAGATGTTAAATTATTAGAGAAAAAACTAGCACCATCAATGATAGTAGTCTATTACTGTTTATCAGTGATAGACAGAGATAGAACTTTATCACTGTCTATCTTTAAAGTGATAGACAATGAAATTATTCTCATTTAAGGAATTACTTACATCTTCGATTTCGAAAATGTTCTCATTTAGAGTCATCCACTCATCTAACTCCAAGCACTCCTATGTGATGATTCTTGGACCTTCGATTCCAAGTTTCATTTCAAATCCAACATCTAAATTGAAAAGTTTTGGGATTTTCTCAAAAGCCTAATAAACTAATGCTAATGGGAATCCTTAGAGGTAGACAACATCCTTCTCAGTATATGATGCTCTTTTAAAGAATTGATAGGTCAAGGTATAAGACAATCTTCCTCAAGGATAGTCTTTGAAGACTTGTTCATTGTCCAAAATGTCTAGATGTTTTAAATTGATATGGTTGTGTTGTTTGCTTGGGGATTAAAAGAGCTTATGATTGTAGAGATTGGCTAATTTAACTTTCAACGAGTCTTCCTCATTGTGTAGTGCTTTGAAAGTTCTCTTTATATCTCTCCTAGTTATATAATCATCATGAACAAAAAAAGCATTTCTAAGTTCTACATTTTTCTTTCTCCTAAATTTAATTGAGGAAATTTGTTAAACAAAATTCCTTCAATCCAAATTTTGCTATACGACCATTAAAGTTGAATGCTAGGACATTCAGCTTTTTTATATAGCATTGTCTTCTTACTAAGTAGTTGAGGAATTGGTTGGGTATTTTGGTCATTTTAATATTAAGTGTCCAAATGGACAATTTAAAACTTGAGGAAAAATTGTCTCATCTAATTTTGTTCTTATCAAATTCAACACCTTTATACTAAAGTAGACAGTAACTCTTAAGTTTCTGTTCTTGTTTTCCATAATTAATTCTTGTTCCACCTGTTGAAAAACATATATTTAACAATATGTTAGAAAGTAAAATTTGAATAACACCAACAACTAGCAAGATAACTATCAATAAAATCATAACGTATTATTTATTATCTATTACTAGACACTGATAATATTCTATCTTTGTCTATCTTAGATAGACAATGATAGAATTCTATCTCTATCTATCTCAGATAGACACTGATATAGTTTTATATATCATTTACTAGTACCAAATACTAGAAAAGAGTAAAGCAACAACAATAATAACGAGTATATTACTGTTCATCATTGGAGTCTATCATTGTCTATCTCAAATAGAGAGAGATAGTATTCTATCTTTGTCTATCTCAGATAGACACTGATAGTACTCTATCTCTATCTATCTCAATTCAAAATTATCAATAGGTACACTTAGATAAACAAGTATCTATTAAGTAAGAATTAATGCTCAACAAGACAATGAATAGAACATAACACTATCTACCAACATATATATCTATATGTATGTATGTATGTATATATATATATATATATATATATATATATATATATATATATATATATATATATAGAGAGAGAGAGAGAGAGAGAGAGAGCAAACCATATATAAACTAATATTACTGTTTATCATTAGAGTCTATTACTGTCTATCTCAAATAGATAGAGATAGTATTCTATCTATGTCTATCCCAGATAGACAACGATAGAACTCTATCACTGTCTATCTCAATTCAAAGTTATCAATAGATACACTCATATAAACAAGTATCTATTAAGTAAGCATCAATGCACAACAAGACAATGAATAGAACATGAAACTATCTACCAAAAAAAAAGTGCAAACCATATACAAACCGACATCACTTCTATCTCAGATAGACATAGATAGTATTCTATCTCTGTCTATCTCAGATAGACAAGTATATATTGATGTTAAAGTTCTATTGATACTGGAGATAGACAATGAACAAGACATAAAACTATCTACCAACGACAAAATAAAATAAATAAATAAATAAAAATAAAAATTTAGAGAGTGCAAACCATTAACATTATCTACCAACAACAATCAATAATCAACACAATGTTTAATGTTTTGTCATTGTCTATTTGTGATAGACAGTGATAAAATACTATCACTCTCTATCACAACTACTTTGGTTTTATCTTATTCTATTCAGATTTTATTTTGTTTCCTTTTGCTCTGCTTATTGATGATTCAACTTTCATTATTTTCTTTTCTTTTCATTTGCTTCCTTTGCTTGTTAACGATTCAGCTTTGACCACTTTTTGTTTTTTGCTTACCATCTATTTAAACAAAATTAGGTTTAATAAGGTTTAATAACTACAATTAAATGTAAGAGTTGATGAAATGAAAAGAAAAGAGAATGATTATAACCTTGAAGAGTTGATTTGATAATAGATTGTAACCTTGAAGGAGAATTAACAGAAGATTTAGCAGCAACGGAAGAAGTAGATTGAGCAGTAGTGACAGAGGAAGAAGAAAATTAAGAAGATGAAGATGAAGCAGGGGAAGAAAAAGATGAGCAGCGGGAGGAGAAGTAGCGAAATAAGAAGAATCGACGAGATAGAAGACGATAGATTGTTATCGTGCATTGTTTTACGAAGAAGAAGTTGTTGGAAGAAGATGTGGGAAGAAGAAGAGGTGGGCGTGAGTGATGTCGGGCCGATTGATGCGTAATTCGATTAATCGTAATTAATCGACCAGGTAGTGGGTTATCCACGTGTGGGCTAGAGACATTTTTTGTATTTCACTATCTTGGGTTGGGGACATTTTTTATATTTTACTATTCTGGGCTGAGCTTTTCTTTCATTTATTTAATTCGTTTTGGGCTAGGTTCAAATTTTGCTATTGATATAAATAATTTGGACTTTTTCAAATTTTACAACTATCTATTTATTTTATTTTATTCCAAATCCTTTTATTTTTGAACTTTTCGTACTCGGCGAAAAGAATATGCTTTCAGCGCTGCCCAATGTACGTATTTTGTTTCGGTGTCTACCCATCGAACAACTAATTGGCAATTGAAAATAAAATAAGACGATGCGGATGCGTGGCCGGTAATGGAAACGAAATTGGCAGATATTTTCACTGACGGCTGACGAAATGTTGAGCAGTGGCAAGTTCCAACTGTGTCTACTCACCTCAGCATCATCCTCCAACTCGGCGTCATCGTCATCGTCGGCACTCTTCTCAACTCCTCTGATTCATCCAGGAAGGTTTAACAACCTCAACCAGCGCTTCTCCTTTTCTCCGCCATCAGGTCCGAGTTTAGATTGCATTCGTTGCAGTATTTCACAATCTCAGGCGATGGAGATCAATACTGAAAGCAAGAAAAACGACGAGGTCCGCAACAGCCTCAACTTCCTCTCTGTTAGACCTTACGTCCCTCCGTCCTGGGCCTCACACCTTAATCCCATCCCCACTCACTTCTCTTCTCTTGCCCGTGTAAGTTCCCTATTCCTAATTTCGTTTCCGGCTTGTCTCTTCCTAGGTCTCTTGCAATAATTGCTTCTTTAGGAATGTCGTTGTAGTTAGTTACTGATTACGATTTTGGAATCAGCTTCCTACTCCCATTCACAAGTGGAATCTTCCTAATCTGCCCAATAACACAGAGGTCTGGCTCAAGGTAATTCATTCTCACTCAACTTTTTCTCTTACAGAAACTCGGTTGATTGTTTTCCGGTCAATGTGGTAATGGATGTGTTACATCCATTATATCTCCGTTAGAGTAGTTGTTGCAGTTTACAGTTTATTATTTCTCTATGGATACGTTTTGTACTCTACTCTTTATTCAACAAGATGAACTCTCTCTTTTATTTGAGAGACTCTTACATTATGCATAGCACAGCCAAATTTTGCCCCGTTGTATATCTCCTCAGAACTAATTTTGCTAGTTAATTTCACTGCCGATTTCTAGAACTCTGCTTGCCGTGTCCGAAAATTGAGGGGCAGAGTTCTATGATCAAATTTACTAAGTTTTTCGTTTGAAGAGAATTTTGTATGTGGAACTTTTAGGTGTATGAGCAACATTTAAGAAAAATGCAGGGCCACAAAATAAATAATATATCTACTGATGGAGGGAGTACATAACTTTTCCCCCCTCCAAGATGCCTTCACTTTAATTGTATTTTCACTTTTCTTCTATCTACAGTTAAAGTACCTGTTTTTGCGTGACTGACCTTTTGATCAAGGGCTTCAGAATAATTCTTCTATTCCCTTCCTATCAATAAAATATTTCGATTCCAAATCGGTTGTCCCCATCAAATCATGCAACCATAAGAACTTCAGGCAAACTCCAATTGGGGATTGGTTCTTTTACTTGGTTTTCACATTTTAGAATTAGAGTTACCTTACCATTACTCGAACATATGATGATCTGTGTGAACTTTCCCATCTTGTTCTAGAATGGTGTTAGGTTATATACAATTTCTCTAAATCTGTAGTTCATATTTGTGGTTCATGTATTGTCACAAGTATAATTTGATCCATATTTCAGCGATTCTGTTTATAGTTTGTTTCTTAATGTACCTATTTTAGACATTCTTTGTAAGCCCTCAACTTCTTTTCCCTCCACATAGGTTTAAAGATCATTGAATAATCATTGGAGTTAAGAATACTTAGTTGGAACACATGCTGGAAATTTGGAGGGTAAAATTTTGGCTAAGTATCTGAACTATACTTTGGAGGAAGCATTAGTACTTAGGAAAATTTCTAAGTGTTGGAAGCATGTGGTTGATTTAGGAGTGGAGTATGTGTTGGTCTAGAAGTGAAGAGGAGAAGAAAAGTTTGGTCGAGTATTGAGAGGAAAAGGTTGGGATTCAAGAGTTGGAAGCATAGTAGGTAGAGGTCAGAATTTTGGCTAAGTGTTCAAACTATGCTTTGAACCTAGAGTTAGCCTGGAAATGAAGAATAACAAATTGGCTAAGTGTTGGAAGACAAGGTGAATGCCTAGTCCAAAGAAGAAGAAGGAATTTGGACTAAGTACTAAGTATGGGATGAGTCACTCTAGAGTTGGAAGCATAATTGGAATTGTAGGAGCCTTGGACGCATGCTTGGACAAGAACAGGCTCACTTGGACGCATGCTTGGACAAGAAGAACCATCATGGGATGTCTAGGGCTAAGTGAACGCATGAGGGAAGAAATAAATGTTGGACAACCATGCATTGAACTATGCACCAACTAAGTGAGAAAGCTAGAGTTGGACGCATAGCAAGGAGATAGTGAATGCATAAGAGGTTCAGGCTGGGAATTTGGCTAAGTGTTGGACAACATATAACATAATAAGTAGGTGGAACCCTAAAGTTTGAGGGTTGGACGCTTAAGAAGTGTAGTGGACACATAGAAGGCTATGTGAATGCCATTTTAAGCATATTAAGGGCAAGATTAGAACTTGAGATAAGCATTTAGGAGGAATTTGCACCAAAAAACCTAGGAGAGACAAGGTAAACGCATACCATGAGGGGACAACATGCTTTAAGGTGTTAGGTGTTTGGGAAGTCACTTAGAAAGGTATACCCTCAAAAGAATGGTCTTGGATACACAAATCTAGGGAGGTATGCGTTGAGCTTCATCTTGGACGCATAGTAGGAAAGTTTTTGGACATTTTGGGGAAACTAGGCGTTGGAGAAGAGTTCATCAAGGTGTAGGGTCAAGGGTAGCAAGATGAGCTATATGGCATAATCGGGTGACGTCTTGGCTAAGCCAAAGAGGAGGTGGATGCCTAGGAGACAAAGTTGAGCATGCAAAATGTGGAAATGCCACCTCAAGGAAGAACTATGCATTGGACACTGTTAGGAGAAGACACATCAAGTCTGCATGCTAGTAGATGGTGGATTTTGTGCAAGTAGGAGGTGTCATGCGTTGGAGATATGAGAGGATGACGAGGACAGGTTACTAAGGCCTATAAATACCCCTAGAGGATCTCATTTCACCTCACAACTCAAAGTTCTCTCGAGAGGACTAAAAAAGGGGAGAGTTGGAGGGAATTAGGGTTCGGGGGGAAGGCCATGCGTTGGGAGTGGCCACCATGCATCCAAATATGATCCCCATGCGTTGGGGAGGACCAACTAGGCGTCCATAAAGCAATCCAGACGTCCAATTGACCTGGAAGATCAACCCTGCGTCCACTGTTGTCTGGTGGTATCCAGATGCTTAGTTCCATGTTTGTTGAGGTTGGTAGGTTAAGTTGGAGGTTGGTAGTGTAAGTTTAGGGACACGAAGGTATTCTAACCCTAAACATGAGGTTCTAAGCTAAAATTGGGCTATACGTCTTTTTGAATTTATATGTTTATATGATTATATATATATATATATATATATATATATATATATATAATTACAAATATGATTTGAAAATCCATGGCATGATCAGGAAATATGTTTCCTTGTGATCTGATACTTTGACTATTTTCTGGAATTGTGTGGATGCATGTGTTTGATTGGAAATTAGAACTGTACCCAGGGAAATTTGTTAGCATATCTCGTGGACATCTGGCTGGGATTGTCAATATAATCTGGCTGGGATTGTCAGTATACCCAAGTATGTCTAGCGGGATATTGTCGACATGTGCACATTCGGCGGGTTGTATTAGGTACTGGGACTATTTCCTTGAATTTATGGTTGATTGGGTTATTCATACTTTAATGTGATATTGTGATTTCCAAAATGAATTTCGAAAACAAAACCTATTTTCATACAAAACATACCACTCACTGAGCTTTCCCAGCTCATGTTTTCCGAATGTTTTGTTCCCCCAGGTAGCGCAAGAGTGGAGTTTCAGGGTGTTGCTAAGGTCAAGGTCTGCCACACTATAGTCACGCTTCTGGATTAAAGTGTGCTCTTTATTAGTTTTGTAACCTAGGAGTTGAGTTATCTAAGTTGAGTCTTGGAGTTGTGTAAACATTATATTAGTTTGTAATAAAATAAGTTAACTAGAGAGCTATTGTTATTTTATACTTGGCTATAGAGTTGTTTGTAAAACAGATCCAAGATAGGTAGTAGATATCACAAAAGGGTGGTATCCGCTGTCTTCACGCCTCTTTCTGGGTGAATGAGGAAAAGCTCGGGAGGGGATGTGACATTCGTTTTTTTTTTTTTTTAATTTTTTTCTTTCCTTTTCTTTTTAATTACTCTTATTTACTTGTTTACGCTAACGGAAATATTCCTGACAAAATGAATACAGCGTGATGATCTTTCAGGAATGCAATTGAGTGGCAATAAAGTCAGAAAATTAGAATTCTTGATAGCAGATGCTTTGCAGCAGGGTGCTGACTGTATTATAACGATAGGAGGCATCCAAAGCAATCACTGTCGTGCTACTGCTGTGGCTGCAAAGTATTTCAATCTTGACACTTTTCTAATTCTACGCACGTCAAAGGTTTATCGTTATCTTCCCTCTGTTTTCAACTACTTTTAGTCATAAATACACTTGTTTTGCATTTTTTAAAATGAACTCTCTCATAATTTTCTTAATTGTTATGATTTGATGTCCTATCTTACGTCTGTGATGTAGGTCCTTGTGAATCAAGACCCTGGATTGACTGGAAATCTCCTTGTTGAGCGGTTAGTTGGAGCTCATGTCGAACTTATCTCAAAAGAAGAGTACGCAATAATTGGAAGCGTGGTTTGTTGATTTCTTCTCTGTTACCATCTCCTTCTTTGGTCTTTTAGAAGCAGTTTATTCTACTATTGATCAGTTGATAGTTTCTCTACTTCTACATATGACTGATAGATGTAAGAATCATGGAGCTAACTAGTTTCTCTTTTCTCCTGATAAAAGTAACACCTTGAGAGCTACATTGCAGGAAAATTTGACTAATGCTAACTTTACTGTTATTCTTGTGAGTCATTGCTTCTTGAGCCTTACAAAACTCACAAGAATAAATTTTGTCTTTTCTTTTCTCCTGACAATGTCTTCATATGCTTTTGACGCCTATAAATTTTGTGTATATTAAATATCCTTGGATCTTGTAGTTACAGCGACTAGTTTTTTGATATTAAGTCATCCTTCTTTCATGTCAAATTGGCTAGATTATCAGAATTTACGTGGTTGTTCCATGACAAAATGTTCTGCTAATTTCTTTTAAATACCAAAAAGTGGATTCATGAGAGTTTCTTTTTCCTCACGTCTTTCCTGACTTGATCAATATTTATATTTTAATTATATATAGATATATGTATGTTGTTTTGTATTTTATTTTGGTAAGAAGTGTATTGTTTTAACTGATAATTACTCTTTACTCACTCATTTACTTAGGATATGATGTTCTTCTCTGTTTTATACATTTCTAATGCTTCGTTATTATTGTGTGTATTCCAACATCTGTTGATGTTTTTTCGTTCTTTGGTTCAATTTCAGGCACTAACAGATTTTCTAAAATCAAAATTAGTAGCTGAAGGAAGAAAGCCATATGTTATTCCTGTTGGAGGATCAAATTCTCTTGGAACTTGGTAAGATTTTGGCTGTGCTTGTTTCCTCCAGTCCATTATATTAGGTGTGGTTGGATTTGATGATGATTGCATGCTGGCTCTTCTCTGCAAAAAGAAAAACAAGCATGCTCGAGGAGCGTGAATAATCTTCTAGATTTCGTTTTAGATAACGAACATCTATTTTTTCTGCTTCTTTAAAGACTATTGTTCTTGGTTTTCTTTCTTCTTTCTTCCTTTCAAACTTCTACTTCACATTGGGATCATTTTCTAGCACCATATTTGATTTTTCCTTGAGATTTTTGCATTTCTAATAATTTTTTTGCTTCATCGTGTTCTTGTTGTGGGGTTTTCTTTAAATTTCTGATTTATAAGAGGATTCTTTATCGTCCTGTATTTTTGTAATTATGTTCTTATTAAAATATATCTTTGTTTTATGTGAAAAAAATATTTTTGCATCAGGTACGACAAAAATCATCCAAACCACTTCATTTCTTCTCTCTTCTTGAACTATTTTGCCTTCTTAGTATTTCCCCCTAGCATTATTATCATCTGTATGTCCTTTCCATCTCTCTCTCTCTCTATTATTATAATGTTAATAAGTAACAAATGTGTTTGGTTATGTTCAGGGGTTACATTGAAGCAATTAGGGAGATTGAACAGCAACTGGATAGTGGAAATGACAAGATCAAGTTTGATGATATTGTAGTAGCTTGTGGCAGGTTCTTTTTCGCTTATCTGGTCGATGGGATCACTTGGTCCCTTCTCCTTGTTTAGTTTCTTTTTATTAACTTGGTTGTGGTACTTGCAGTGAAACTCGTGGAAAAATTTTTGTTTCATTGATTTAAATATTACAACATTTCATAATAGAGTAAGACCGATACGATACAATTCAACATGCTTTTTAGGGAGTCAGAAAAAATTGAACAAGAATGTCTAAACTAATGTTGGATATTTCCTTGTTGGCTATAGGAAGGCTGAGGCAAGTAATAATGTTGGATATTTACCATTTTTCTTGGGAATGGGCATCATTCAATGGACACCAGGGAATACCTGATCTATCCTTTCTATGTTGTTGCATTTCTGGATCACTTTACCTAGGTTTCATTTATGACTAAATTGACAAGTATATAAAGCGTATAATGGAATTTTGGACATAAAATTCTAGCATAATTAGATTTAGACCGTGTATTCCTAATTTGCAGCAGAAGTTCAAATGCCTCTCTCTGAAAGGTATCCCTATGACATACGAGACAATAGTATAATTTGTAGGGATAGTGTGTGTGGGGACAGGTTGGTCTACGAGATCAATAAAAGAGTGCATGCAATACTTTTTCCCTAAGTGAAATATGGCTTCTCTTAGGAGAATACAAGGATCTATTCTTGCTTGGCCTCAAAATTTATTCAAGGTTCGTGGCATTGAACCAAAAAAATATGGATAAACTTGGGAAATCCAATGTCCAGGGATGTATTTTGGCAGAGTAAGTGATGTAATAGGATAGGGATATTTTTATGATGTAATAAGATAGAGATATTTTGGTAAAATCAAGTTAATCTTGGTTAATCCTTGATTAATTATATTTTAGCCTCAAAATTTATTCTCGGTTCGTGGCATTGAACCAAAAAAATATGGATAAGCTTGGGAAATCCAATGTCCAGGGATGTATTTTGGCAGAGTAAGGGATGTAATAGGATAGGGATATTTTTATGATGTAATAAGATAGGGATATTTTGGTAAAATCAAGTTAATCTTGGTTAATCCTTGATTAATTACATTTTAGTTACCAAATTAGTTTGTAGCCATTTTTAGTTATTCTTTTAGGATTCTTATAATTCCCTATAAATAGAGAGTTCCCCTTATATTAGAGATATATTCTCATTAATAAAAGACTCTTGATTTGATTCTTGGAGATTTCTCTCTTCTTAGTACTAGGCTACATCAATTTGGTATCAGAGCATCCATCTGGGCCAACGTTGACTGCCATTAGTGGAAGATTGGAAAACTCTTGACGATGTCGATCACAAAAGGGAGCTTCGTGAGTTGTGCTCGTTACCAAACGACACACGTCTAATAGGGGAAACCCTTGAAATTCAAGAAAATCGAGAAGTTTGAAGAATCATCAAAGAATGGAATTCTATAGAAGAACTACTACCTACAATGTGAGGCAGAAATTATTATTCGTGCTATGAAGAATGACGAAGAAAGATCAAAACATGTTCGAGAAATTCAAGAATTGGTCTTACAACAATTATGACAAAGAAGCTTATTCAAGAACACCCAATTTGTATATTAATTCTGAAGTATTGGAAGAAATGAAGGAGGGAGTCAAGAAAATCCAACGTTTGTTGGAAAAAATGACTCAAAATGTGGAGCGGCATTCAGAACATTGGCAAGAGCTTAAGAAAGAAATAATGCAAGAAAATCAAGAATCCAACCAAATGGGTTGTGAAACCGTGTAAGAAACGAACATAAGAGAAAATCATTGCGAAGAAGAAAGTGATGAACAAAAATTGGGGAACCCACACAAAGTTTCAAAAATGGAAGAAAATATGACCGGAACTCTAAGCGTTGAAGTGAAAATGGTCAACAACATAAACAAAGGAGCAACCAAATTGCCAACGTTGGACGAAAAAGGTGAAATCGGTAATGTTACAATCGATTGTGAAGAAACGTGGAAGATGAAATGTCTCGAATTGGAAAATTTTGGGTTTTTCATCAGTGAAGTAGACTTGGTTGAACTAAAAAACGACAAAGTGGAATTGGAAAATTTGATTGCGTATATCAAATTGAAAAATTTTGGGTACCCAAATAGAATCGCCGGCAACATAGAGATCGATTCAAACATCCTGACGAAGCAAGAAGAAGAAGGAGATTGTATGACCAAATAGACAGTTCCGATCAAGAGGGAAGGAGAGAAGGAGGCCTTGTGATTGACAGAGAAAATCGTCGGAATCTCATTTGCAAACCAGTTACAGCTTGAGACAACATGCATTGCAGTCACATACGAGAAAGGAGTACGAATCAGCCCTGCGAGGTGAGGGTTTTTGCAAAAATTTCACCCAAATTCCTTGGTTTTGCAATTTTGATCCGACCTGAATTACACCACATGAGACCCGATTCCTAAACCGATTTCACACTTCTCCCACACATTTTCTTCCTTTTGACCCGACCCGACCCAGAAGATCCAATACCCTCTTGAAATTTTCGGCCTTTCAACTAATGACCCAACATTCTAGCCCAAAAACAACCCCCTACCCAATTCCAATTTGGATCCCATTCCCTTTTATTGAAATCTCCTAACCAATCCATCTATTTCAAAGAAGTGACCCGAGGAAATTGGGCTACACTAGTTTATCAATTCAGCTTTGTGTTTTTAAAGGAAGAGGATACTAATTTCCGGGTTCTTTTACGCCATTTTTCAACATCTTTGGAAGTGTCTCTAATTTGGGAGCTTTGGCATGTTCATGACCTTAAAAGGCAATTTTCGGTGGGAGTATTTTGCAATCATCGAAAGAAGTATTCTTGCAACACGTTGGCTCAATCACTAGTTTCATTCCGAAATTTTTTAAAACTCGAGGACAAGTTTCTTTTGAGAGGGACAGAATATGATGTAATAGGATAGGGATATTTTGGTAAAATTAAGTTAATCTTGGTTAATTCTTGATTAATTACATTTTAGTTACCAAATTAATTTGTAACCATTTTTAGTTATCCTTTTAGGATTCTTATAATTCCTAGTAAATAGAGAGTCCCCTTGTATTGGAGATATATTCTCATTAATAAAAGACTCTTGATTTGATTCTTGGAGATTTCTCTCCTCTTAGTACTATGCTACATCAGTAAGAGAGGGTTGGTGGGATGAATAGAAGACTAGGTTGGTGATGGGATGGGATGGAGAAGTAGTGCCTTAAAACTGGCTGAATAATTCACAAGTTTTCAGTGACAGGTGATAAGAATCTTTTTTTGTTCTTTTTTACTTTAATCTTTGATGTTTTACTTTTGTTTATTTTCAGTGGGGGCACAGTCGCCGGTTTATCATTGGGATCATGGTTGAGTTCATTGAAGGCAAAAGTATGATATCTTTTTCCTTTCTTAAATCGTCGTATTGTTGCTCTTTAAATTTTAGTTCCTCACATTTTAAGTTTGTGGAATCTGCAGCTTCGTGCGTTCTCCGTTTGTGATGATCCTGATTACTTCTACAACTTTGTTCAAGGTTTACTTGATGGGCTTCATGCCGGCATTGACTCACGCGACATAGTTGAAATCCAAAATGTAAGTAGGACTTTTAGTTGATCTATGAAGGTTATTGGTTTGCTTACCTTTGGCAGCACCATTTGTGTAGTTATGTTGAGGTGAAACCTCTCTGTAGCATCATTTGTTCATTGGAGCTAATCTCCGATGTACACATACGATACCATCTTTCTTCTTCCCTTCACTTTGTGATGGTTTAGATCTTTCATCTCCACAAAAGAAACTTGAGATGAACTTTCCTTTGTTCTCGTTCTCTCTTTAGGCAAAGGGTCTTGGCTATGCAATTAACACGCCTGATGAGCTTAATTTTGTAAAAGAAGTTGCTGAATCCACGGGCGTTGTTCTTGATCCAGTATACAGGTATGTTATTATTATTAAACTAGTCAAGTTCATAGTTTGTGCTCACAACGAAGGCAGACCATCTCGTATTTTTCTAAAATGTAGTTCATCTTGTAAACAGATGATATGTTCACATGGTTTGTGCATCTGTATGCATCGTACATACGGCACATACATACATAGAGTAAAATGTAATGGTTTTGGTCTTTTTTCCTTTCTATATGACGTTATTTTCAGCGGGAAAGCAGCTTATGGGATGATGAAAGACATGGCTGAGAATCCAAACAAGTGGGAAGGGAGGAAGATTCTGTTCATTCACACAGGAGGACTATTGGGACTGTATGACAAAGCTGATCAGATAAGCTCAACGTTGGGTAAATGGCATCGTTTGGACGTTAATGAGTCTGTGCCTCGAATTGATGGAGTTGGGAAAATGTTCTAGAACAACTCGGGTCCAAAAGAGAAGCCACTATTCGTAAACGGGAGTTCCAAAATTTCTTATCAGATATTTATTTTGTTAGGGACTCGAATATATTGTTATGTATTATTGAAAATCCAATAATGTATACCTTGTCTTTATTTTGTATTTGGTAGACATATCATGAATGTCAATGTATGCGCTCGGTGAATAAGACACCCATTGTTATTGTGAAGGTTGATAGCTGAAAAAATTTAAGGAAAAAAACCTTGAAGCAAGGAAATGTGTAGTTCGTAGTTTCTTTTGTATTTGTATTTTTCTAAAGACAAGATAATTTTCAGGGTCTTCCACTATTCTTTAATTTTTGTCCTTAGCGATTCATCGTCTTGGTCTATCCAAGGCCTCAACGAACGATTAGTAACTTCACAGCAATACTAAAATTGAACTTGAATGGCTGTGATCGTGATGCACAGATTTGAAATGGAGCTTCTGGAGGCTTTGCGGAATCAGAGGCTAAGGAATGAAGGTAAGTAAAGAATATTTATAATTCTAAAGCTTAAAGAAGGCATATTAGCACTATCACCGTTACATTCCCTCCAAATCAGGATTATGATTATTGGCAGAGAGAGCAAGAAACAGTTCACGCTGAGGATTGCCCTACACATGAAGAAACCACATAACTTCTGCTGTGACACTTGCAAAAGAATATTTCTTCTCGCGAAGAAAACCATCTCTGCAAATTTCCTCTAATATAAGAAAGAGAGGAACGCAACATGAATCTGCATTCAATCAGATTAGCTACAAAGTAACCCAACAATGGAGAAAGGCGAACCATCGAATGTGTCGTACGAGGAATTCGAGCCCTTCTGCAAATGGAAAAAACTCGAAGACTCTGACGTTCTTGAGGTTCATCTCCCAGGTTTAATTCATCAACTTATGCTTTCCTCTGCATTCTCATTATACTCCCAGTGATTTGAAATTCAAATCTGCATTTGTAAACAGAATTCAAGAAAGAAGAATTGAGGGTTCGGATAAAAAACAACTCTATCCTTACAATTTCCGGCGAGCACCTGACAGCCAAAGATGGGAAGAAGACGCTGCAATTCAACAGAGAAATCAAACTCCCAAAGGATATATACCCAGACCAAATTCGTGCTAAATTCGGTAGCTCTGTTCTTTCGATCACGATGCCTAAGAAAGCCAGCTCGCCGGAAATCGCCAAACCAAACCCGGACGCTGCCTCTGACGATAAACTAACATCATCTAATGATAATGGTAAGCCAAAGAACTTCATATCCAGGTTAAAAAGTCCATTATCGAGGTTGAAGATTAGCAAGGAAACCGCGACGGCTATGGCGGCGGCAGTGGTGATTCTAGCCTTTGGAGTTTACTACCTGATTAAAAACTAAGAATGCGTCGAAACATATACATATATTTCTTTGTGTGAAATGAACTACATACATAGAATCAAATCTTTACAAATTTCAAAATTGGATTCATGAATAAATAATTCATTTGCTAAGATGCCGATCGATCCACCTTGATTTCTGCAATTTCTTTGAGCCTTCGAGTACCTATCAATCCCCATAGCTAAGAAGCTGAGAGTTCAGCGGTGGGGGATTCCCAGATTATCCCCTTTGATCGATTGTGTTTGTGTTTATAGGCAGAGGACAAAGAATTAATACTTGCATTATATCTAGTGTAAAGATTGATGGAAGCAATTTGATATGACATCTTAACCGTGCGTCGGTATCTCCAATTTTAATTTGTATCCAATTCTAGACACGTTACTCCGCATCAATGTATGTTCTTAATTAAGTAGTCCCACAATCTGTCTTTTCTGCCAATGATAAATCACAATCAAGAATATCAAATATTCAGAACAAGGATATGAAAGAGATTATACATTTCCCCCATCCCAAGGAATATCTCATTTTCTTACATCACCTGAATGAAATAAATGGTTTGAAAAGGACATTGGAATGGTAATGCCTAACATGAACTTCTTATAGGCTCAGGTTTAAGTTTGAGATATCAATTTTCTACCAGGAGTATTCTTATCCTATCCAAAAATATCTCTCAAGTATTACATTCATCATAGCAAATCTTCTTTGGTGAAGTTAATCAGATGTCAACTTCCTTTAACTATTGAATGAAAGAATTGGAGAATAATCCAACTCAACATAGCTCATCTGATTACACTAACATATCAAAAGATCACTTACATATTGTTAAACTAAAAATAATAATTGGAGAACCACACCGACTTGGTCATATAAGTAAAACTTACTTGTATACACTAAATTTCAAAATTTCAAGATAATTATTGTACTTCAATCAATGTCTTTTGTATGTGTTAACTATTTGTTTTATTCTGGAAAAGGAATAAACATCAATTAGTTCATGAAAATATCATTATATCCCTTATATTCGTCTATTACTTTCATCAATGAATGACAATTTATAATTTAATTATAACAAAATTGAAAGGACATGTATAATTGAAAAACATATGGATGGAAATAATTGAAAATAATCTTAGATTAACGCAAAAAATCAAATTATATACTGTAAAAATATTGATTTCACGTTTATATAATTTTTGTGATGCATAAAATAAGAAAAAAAAAATAGATGGATGGATATAATTGAAAATAACCTTAGATTGACAAAAGAATGATAACATATAGTGTAAAATATATCGATTTTACATATATATTTGTTGTTGTGATGTGTATTAGGTGACCCAAATCATTTGTTTTTGACCTCTAGAGAGAAAATGGTGGCATAATTTTGTGATATATGCACAGACACCTAACCAAGCAGAGCCATGTGCACATGCAATAAGTTTGTTATATATATATATATATTGACAATAATAATTTAAACTAAATATATCATTTTCTCTTTTCTTCTCATGTTTTAATTTTTTTTTTTTTTTATTAATTTATTCATGCTCTTTCATCAATAGCAATTATGTATTCTCAGAGCTAATTATAAACTATATCCATTCAATCTTTTGCCATAAACTGTAGGCCGTGAAAATCAATACTGAATTCCTTCTCTTTAATTTGTGGCATTATATTCTTTTATCAAAGAAAAACATAACTAAACTATTGAAATTAAATAAAAAAAAAAAAAAAAAACAAGAAGTTCATGCTTTACAATTTTCCATTCCTCACCACCAATTCATTTAAATTCATCTAATTTATATCTAAAAAATAAATAACATACTAGTTAAATAAGTCAACTCAAACATAGTTCAACTCTAGATTATAAAACCTAGACAACGAACTAGTATTAGATATAGTAATTTAAACAACGAAATAAAATATGGTATTATTTTAAAAGGGTAATCTATTATATAATGAAGCGGAAAGAGTTCAAGAGTGGGGTAAGATTAAAAAAGAAATAGAATAAAGAAAAGAAAAGAAAAGAGTGGGAGAAAGTATTGTGATTGTGAAAAGATAGAAATCTCAAAATCAAAAGGAACTTAACTTAGCACCAAAGCCAAAGCCTTTGCCGCTGCCGCCCAGCCATTATCAATTCCCACCTGGGCCCTCCTCTCATACTCAACTACGTCTCGTCTCGTCGGTAGCATTTATATTTATGCATTTCACTAAAGTATCCAATCATAATTCGACATGTATTAAATTTTTTTATTTATTTTTAAAAATATTTTAATAATTTCTTTTATGTGAGTGAGATGCATCTAAGTATTACCCTCTATATATTTATTATTCAATTAAAATTCATATTTCTCTTTGTAGGCATGAACAAACTCATTCTACTTTTTGGGTCACTAAATTTTATTCAATTAAATGAAGTAAGCAAGCACTGTGTGTGTGTTTTTGCAAAATTTTCTTCCTCAAAGCAATATCTCATGGGGTTGTAACCATATGATGATGATGATGATAATAATGCAGAGGTGGTAGTAGTTTGGTTATTGTTGAGTGTGACATATGAAAGAAAGCCTGGGATTGAGGAAGAATATAATTGATTGACAATTACACACAAAAGTGGAGGTTTCTAAGCCCATTGCTTAAACCTTTGCTTGGTATTATTTTTGCAAAAATGGAAGAGTTTGGAATTGGATGAGGAGCTACAACTCAATAGAATATTAACTATTTGGCATCAAAGAGAGAGACTCCAATATATAATAACTTTATTTCTATTTGTATTTTGGTTTGGGAAAAAGACAAGCAATTTTTGTCAAGGCGCCGTCGGGTGGAACCCTCCACTTTTTATCACTTATTTTTGCTTAATTAAAATTCATTATTCACCTACGCCTCATATTCTTCTTCCATTATATCATTTCTTACCATCATGGATTTCACTCTCTTCCCTTTCCTACTCAAAACTCATTCACCATCACGTGACCATCCTCGTTCCTATTGAAATCGACAATCTAAGATAAACAAAACAAAACAAAAAAATTGTAAACGATAGAGAATCAACACAAAAATTCACTATCATGTGTTAAAGAGAGAAAATATCACATGTCTAAGTTGCACTTCTCTAAACTCTAGAACAAAAAACATAAATAATGTAAATAACATAATTACAAATACAACTTAAGTTTCAATGGCATTGCTCTCAAACCGCAACAAGACGCATCACCCCGCACCCCAACTCACAAACTGGATGATGAGAGCCCATGTTTCATCCGAAGCACTAGATTATAGATTCAATGCATTCCAATACTAAATATTTCATGTATTTAAAAATTTTCATATTTATGATCATAATATGTACATATATTGTCCTTTTTAATTTAGATTTATGTGTGTATCCCATTAAATAACATAGAGATGTATGCTTTAACATGAACATAGCTCAATTATGTAAATTGAGTTCCTACTCTATAGTGTTCAAAAGAAAGTACATCAATGTTATTTTTTATGCTCTTTTTTTTCTTTTTATTTAATTAGATGTGTTTAATTAACTAGAGTTAACCTAGCTACGAAATATTCTTAAAGGTAATTAACAAGAATGTTAGATATTATAATTAAATTTATCTTCAACCATCCGTTTAAATATTTTGATTAATCGATGATTTAAGATATTATCAAAGCAGGTGGTCCAGAAAGATGACGGAAAGTGGGTAAATCAAAACCTACACTCTCTCCAAAATTTTCACCCATGAACTCAACTATCATAAAGTAATTTTGTAAAATAACATATAGTATTGTGCATTCTTGCATAATTCACAATGAATAACTTAGCATATATATAAATTATATATCAATATCAACAATAAACAAATAATTTTCATTGACATATTTAGGTGGGAAAGAAAAGAAAAGAAAGGAAGTATCCTCCTCATATTCCATGGATAATGACAGATTTAATCCAACCAAAAAATCACATAAATCTAATTGGAAGCTCTATTTATATTTGCTGTAGGGTGTTAGGGGCTGCTGATTTATACACAAAATATAACCTAATGATATTTGTTCTCAAATATAATTCATGAGAGGAATCTTTCTTGGTTTTGATGTGTCACCTAATTTTTTTTTTTTAACTCAAATTATTGATGGAACATTCTGATGCTCCCCTTCTTAAGTTTATTAATATACACTAACTAATGTAGAGTTATATATTTTATTATTACACTTTGTACAACTTTTTCTTTATTATCAATATTTTATTTATTGAAATTGCTTCTTTTTGTTGTTGTTGTTATGATTCCCATTATCCTAGTGTTTAACTTTGTCAACAACATTCAACTGGTTGACAAAAAAAAAAAAAAAAAAAAAAAAAAAAAAAAAAAAAACATTTAAGTTTTTTTTTGGCTTGCTCCTAAACCAACTATTGATATTAATTTGTCTTGGTTTTGGTTGTGTTATATTGTCCCCTCTCTAATCTAAGAAAAATACTTCATATATATCAAATATGTATTTGATTCTGGATGAATGGAAGAAATATAATATGAATTAGTCAATAAGAGTTTAGCTCAACTGACATCTGTATGCGTTGAGACCAAGAAGTTTGTGGTTCAAATAGATTGACTAAGTTTGTGGTTCAAATAGATTGATTTGGATTCAAATAAATGAAAATTTTATGAGTTGGGTTGGTTAATGAGTTTACTTAATATAACCTAACCAATCCGAACGTATTATTAACTTTAATATATATATATATATATATATTGTTACTTATAATATAATTATTTATACATATATTGATTTTAGTTTTATTTAATATCATTACTTTTTAAATAATTTATTCTCCAACCACTCTTAAAAATAGTTTCTTAACACTTTGAAAATAAAATTTTCAGAAATTAAGTTATTAATCTTAATTCAATAATTGAAAATAACTAAATCGGATTTTTACATATCTACATTTTACCTTTTTTAGAATAAATTTTTAAATAAATGACCTGTGTAACCTAAACCAACTTAACTTAAATATATATTTTAGGTTGGATTAGATTGAATTCATTTTTTTTTAATAAGAATTATTTGGGTTGAAGAAATTTATAATTGAGACACTTAGATTGGATCTCAAAAATCTTTCAACTCAATCTAACCTGACCCACGAACGACCTAACACCGACCCTAATCAAACTCAACTATTTCAAAACGGATAAATATTTAGAACTTGCTAATTAACTAGTAACTTGGTTGAATAAAATCAAATTAGGACAAATGTCACCGGTAAGTACTTAGCTTCCATTGACAAACTATGCCCTCCATCCATTATTTATCAAAGTCAATATAATATATAAAAATACAAATAAACAAAAAGTGACTTGGTTTGATTATTAGTAAAAATTAATTACGTGTAACAATGTGAAAGGATCAGTAATTAAATTATCCAAAATTTCCATGGACTTCGAACACATATATATTTTATATATGGGCATATAAATACATCAAGTTGTGATGAATGAGACATGATTTAAATAATTCTAAAATAGAAAGAAATGATGAAAGAGGGTGTGGGTTTAAAATTAAACTGGAGAACTCTAGGAAAGTCCAATCATACTACACAAAAAAAGCAAAGCATAACTCAATCAAAATTATAACTAAATTGTCACATTGACCATAATTTATAGGTAATTAATGTGCTCTCAGTTCGAAAGTTTAAATTTCTTTTGGTACAAAATTTTAAAATAAAAATTTCATAACATGGGATTGAAAACAAATTTATATTTCATGTTCGTATAAGTATATAGTAATAAATTAAAAAAAATAGATTTCAATTTAAATAATTATTTAAAATTTATTTGATACTATATATTTATAAATCATAAAAATATTTAGTGACGATAAATTATTATTAATTTATTTATAAATATGATTTATGTTTAAAAAATTAAAAAAAATATTTTGTAATATTATATAGTATATAATATATTACATAATATATATTATATCTTTTAGAAAACAAATTAAGTTTATAACTTGACATATTATATTTTTAAATATTTTTATTTTATTTAATATAATTCTGCATTTAAAAATTGAATATTCAAAATTTGAATATAATGAAAACAAGAAAATGTTATTTTCAAAATTTACTGTGTTTGAATCACAAAATTTAAGTTTACTGTGTCAAACACATATTTACTCAACTAAGTGAATCTAAAAACATAAAAGGAATGTGAATTCTCTACTAATCAGGTGTTATATTTCTCTAATCCATTTATAATGTAAAAAAAAAAAAAAAAGAAAGAAAGAAAAAGAAAAGGAAAATAGATTTTGGCAAGAGAAGATAAGAGTGTACATAGGTTGGGTTGGGTGGATTTTTTAAACTAACCTAAAAATTCGGGGTTATCGGATTGTCGAATGACACGAATAAGGTCTCCAACCCAACCTTTAAAATTCGGGTTGGGTTGTCGGATTATTTATTTATTTTTCTTTTTTTCTTTTTATTACATTTTTTTCTTTAACTTAAAATACTTAAATTTATGTAGAATACATACTAATAATTAAAATTTCATATACTCAAATGTTAAATATCAAAATCTAAAATATTTATTACCAATTTTACAAAAATACATATGAGTTATAATATATATACATATATTTTTTTAATAATATTGAAAATTCGAGTTGGGTTGGGTCAATATGAATTTTTAAAAATGTAACCCGAACTCAACCAACCCCAGAAAACATAAAAAATTCAACTTAATCTGATTCAAAATTAAAATTAATCCAACGAAACTTTTACAATTTGAGTTGGATAGTTTGGATTATTCGAATTGTTGGATCATTTCAACACACATAAGAGAAGGGTAAACTAAAGATAAAGGGAACAGTTGCAAATATAGACATTAGACCTAAAGTATTAGGAGATATAACGTAATGTAAAAAAATTACAAATATGAAAAAATTTAAATAGTTTATCAATGATAGGCCATATCATTGGTAGTCTATCAACGATAGAAGTCTATCACTGATAAACTTGATTTCCAATTTTTTTTAAAATGATATTATACACTTAATTATTATTCTTAAAAATGCTACAAATTACGTTACTCAAAATAAAATGTATTGGAAAGTGAAAAATGGAAGGCAAGCTGTGAACGGAAATGCAGCATAAAAGTGGCAGAGCTTCCATGGTTGCTTCCTCGGGTCAGACAGCCAACTATCCTCTCGACACCCACATGTCTCTTTTTCCTATTCTAAAATCAATTTCTCCATTTTTTTATTTTTGCCAATTCTCCCTTTTTCTAAATTCTAAAATTTAAATTCTAAACTTTTAAATATATATTTAAAATAAATTCCGCAACTTTATCAACTTTTGCGTTACTTTTTACAATTTTATATAGTATTAATGTTGATTTCATGACTTAATTAAATAGATTTTTTTTTGGTCCACGTATTGTAATCTTATCGGTAATTTATTTTTTAAGAGGAAATAGTATTTTAAAAAATAGAAAATATCTAAGCGGTTCCCTTCGCAAACGATTTCTAAATTGAAAAGAAATGAATTTTTAAGATGGTTTGAATGTGTTTGAAAAGGAAACCTTATTTGAAGATTAATGTTAATTGTATTGAATGGTTGACTGACCTTGGTTTAGTTCTAGCGAACAAAAATATAAGATAAGCCAGAGTTGGACTTAAATATATATATTATCTTGGAGACTAAGATTTAGAGTCCTTTATTTACCCAACCAATAATTTTTAAAAAGAAAACAAATTGGAGGCCCACAATTACATATTTAAAATTAATATGTCAATGTTATGAGACGGCCAGTTGTGGCAAACGGCGTTAGCGGCTACGACCCATTTTGTTAAATTATTGTTTTCTTTGTATATATATATATATAAATTGTTAAAAAAAAAAAAAAAACTTTTACATTTCTTTCCTGATTTTGCTAGATTCAAATCTATTCCTTTATTTCATATTTCGATTTTAAAGCTTTAAAACTACATATCTCAAATTTAAAAAGTTTTTTAAGGGAATAATTCAAAAGAACATGTCCATCGATATACTTTTGTAATTTAAATTGTTTAAAAAATGTTGAACTTTTTTAATTTTGTATAATTAACTTCATCAGTATAATATTTTTCAATAACAAAATTTTAAACTCTTGTCAAAGTAATTTTTGAACATTATTCAAATCACACCTCTACATTTTTTTAATTTAAAAAGGCATCCACACAAAATTGAAATTTCAATACTAAATAGACACGATATTACAAATTAAGCTTCCAATTTTAAAATCTCTTGTATTAGAGTACTTTATTTAATATAATATTAAAAAAATCAGGACTAAATTTTGCAGCCAAACATGAGAATGAGCATTAGTTAGAGCGGTAAGATGGTCAAATTGCGCCGAACAATAAAGAAATAAAATAAATTAATTAATAAATTAAAAAGATTTGAAAATAGATGATAGGGAGGGGAAATTAGCCAAAGGATATGGGATTTAGAAGTCCTTGTCAGCAGAAGATGAACAGTATGAGCTGGGACATCCGACGGTGGGTAATGCATCATCAAGTAGCAAAAGTTGGTCGGAAGAGGAGCAGTGGGCTAAATAAAAAGGCCCCGCTGGCATCTAATCTCTCACTATTTGTTTTATATTCTATGATTGTATCTCGTTATTATGGCGAGACCACTTTCATGGAGCTTCTCTTGCATTTACAATAACAATACCTCAATGAAAATTTTATATATATTTTTTTTCTTTTTATTCTATCTGTAAAGCTTTCCAGTACCTCTAAACAGTTGGCTCTGTTTTACCACATCTAAAGTTTGCTTTTGATTTTTCCCTTTAGATCTGTTTCGATCCCACACCCATCTTTCAGATGTCTCTTTCCTTTTAAAATCTTCTTCCCCAGGGCTCCGCTCTTCCAGTTTCCTGCTTCCTCTAATTTTCTTTTTATTTTATCCTCTCCTTAATCTTTTCTTATAATCTCAGATCCTTCAGTTTTCATTTCTGGGTCTTCTTTTAAATGTTAAAAATGGCGGTTTTCAATGCTGTTTTTGCATACTATTTTTCTTATTAAGAAACAGAGACTCCTGTTCTGTTTCCATTTCTTTTTCTTTTGCAATCTGTAATACCCGAATCGATGGACCTCGTGGTTGATCCGTCACCAAAACCTGTGTTTCAAGGTTTGACATTAGAGACGGCAATCTCGGTTACAAAATCGATATTGCTCGCAATTGGGTTCATATCCACTGTAATTTTGTTCAAAGTGGCTATAATCCCAAAATTTGCTAGTCTTCTTATCACAACTCTTCCTCGTCTTTTGGTCTCCTTCAGATTATGGCTCTCTCCTCCCTACGTCTTCATCCTCTTCAACTTCCTTATGATCGCCGCCTTCATCTCCTCTGCCTTCCGCCACCAAAAAGACACATCCGAAACTAATTACACTCCCATTTCTCATGAAAATACTCATGTTTCTGCATCCACTCCCTATAAATTGACCCATGAGGACCGAGCCTTTTCGATCACTGCTCGTTCCGGAGAAATCTGGGATGGGATCTCGGACGAGGATGAACAGGGGAAAGAAGAAGAAGAAGAAGAAGAAGAAGAAGAAGAAGGGAAACGGGTGAAATGGGATTTCCCAACTCTGTTCACTGAAAAATTCAGTGACCCATCATCGGAGAAGTTCTGTGCATATTCCAGCGAGAAGGTGGAGGAGGAAAAAGATGACGGGGGCGGCGGTGGCGATGACTCGATGGAGGCCACGTGGAAGGCGATCATGGAAAGGCAAGGGAAACAGACGCCGCAGCTGAAGAAGAGCCAGACATGGGACTCCCCTCCGCCGGCACGCTTAATTAGAGCCGCCGGTGGCGAGGAGGAGCCGACGGCGTGGGATCGGAATGAGGTAAGGAAGTCGGAGAGGTTCCAACAAACGCTGTCGTTTCGGAGAAAGATATCGATGAGTTCGGAAGAACTGAAGAGCCGGGCAGAGGCGTTCATAGAAATGGTAAACCGGGGCATCCGGTTACAGAGACAAGAATCAGAGCAGCGTTTCTTGCAGGCAATGAAACGTAGCTTTTAGTGGTACAGAAATTTAGTCCTTAATGTTAATAATCAAGTAATATTTGGAGGTGCATTTTGTTTTAGGCTTCTCTTTAATTTTCCATTTCCATGTCCTGCCCTGTTATCACTTATGTGTGTGATGTTATGTCATGTGTATACATTTTCTCTTCTCTTCTATTGTAAAATGGATGTATCCATTTAACTTCAAATGAATACTATTATCTTTTTGTCAGGTGCGTCCTTTCAAATCCATATTAAATTACACCATGTGCTTATAGATTTCCTCTTATTTGCAAAGGTATAACTATAAGCAAGGGTGTCGGAATATAAGTAGGGAAATTGAAGTACTAAATTTTTTATGTTCTAAAGCCTTTTTTCTTTTCTTAAAAGTTGTATGTTCTAAAGTTGTTCCCTATATTTGGTATTTTGGAATCTGGGGGGATCAAATTTTAGTTTTATTGGGTTTGAGTTATGTGTGTTAATTTTAGGATGAGAAAAAGAGGGGGAGAATACCACTAGAGTTTTTATTAGATAGAAAACAGCATTATTAAATGCAACACCAAAAACTATTTTGTAAGTGTAAACAAACTTCCTAATCTTTTAATACAATTCAAACTAGATTTATTTAGTAGAACATGCTAAAATGCTTAATTATGTGACATTCGAATAAAAATTTAAATCATAAAAATTTCTAATAATATGCATGATAATCTAATATAACAATGTTAAAGAGGCGGGGTCGAAGCTGATTAATTAATTGAGTGAGGGTGGAATCTTAGCTTGTTGGATGGATAATCGATCGTTAGGTTTGTAAAGAATTGAGAATGGTAGGCAGCATGATTGCATGCCTTGTTCGGTGCAACTATTGACCACCACAATGAAGGCTTTAAACATTAAAATTTGACTAATTAAATTGCTCCATCTTAATAAGCGTTTTTCTCTTGGAAGGTGAGAGTTGATTTAGACACTTCCAACCAATGCTCAGAGGAATTTCGGAAATCTCATCAATAGAGATACAATCAGCTGACTATGATTTTTAATGAGTTGGGTTTTTTTTTTTTTGAATAAGCAAAAAAAATGCAAAACCAGACCTTCCTTCCTTGCCGCCTTAATAACTCTCGGTTCTAAAATTGAACAAGCAAAACTGAAAAATGCATGTCTAACTCCAAACCAAAGGTCATTTTATCTCATTCACATTTCAGAAAATTTTGAACAAACTTACTCGAGAAACCTGCAACATATCAGTCGATCCAAAAGGGTGGAAAATGGATATCAATATATGATACATCTATCTATCGCCATGTGGCCGTAAATTGCACGAGTGTTTCCGAGGAGTGGAGAAGGAGAAACAAAGGCTATGGAATCAAGCAATGGAAGTAAGCTTCATAATCAACAGCAACACGAAACACCAGTTGATTGGGTCATTTTTCATCATCATCTCGCCCACCCCGGAACAAATGCAAGGAGATGGCGCCAACGGAATGTCAGGCATAGGTGGGCGTTCAATGGGTGGAGAAGGGGGTGAGGAGGGAGGAGGACGAGGAGGGTGGCGTGGCCTAAGTCGCTCCTCTTGGTTAGCGCCGCCGTGGTTTGAATTGTTGGCGTCGCTCAAGCGTTGGAGGACTTGGACTCGGAGCTTAAGTCCCATAAGGCAGTGTTGGGGGCGGCCGCATATGAAGTAACGACTGCCTGGTTGGATCAGGCGGATCACTGTCTCCCCGTCGCTGTGAGTGCTGATTGGGTTCACGGTGCGGCAATTGAAGAAGTCTGTTCGGTTCACTTCCAGCACGTCGTGAACTGGCAAGTATTTGAACACTGAAACACACCAAACAAAATTTAGCTAACTACAACTTGAGAAACGTGATTTTGAAATCAATTTAATGTTTGATTTTCAACATATATAAGAAATGTAGATTGATTAATCAAGAAACAGAATCATGCAGATGCCCTAAAACAGTAAGAAACGATCGAATAAATTTGATTACAATCACTATTAAAGAACGACTGTGTTTGTATTTACACATGTGGCAATAGAAGAGAATTAGAATGAAACAGCGACAGAATCAAACGAATTCAAGTGATCAGTTATAAATTGTAATGCAAGAATGTCAGCGCAAGCAATAGTTGAAACTTGGAAAGCAAATAATTCAAGAACAGGCATGCAAATCAAGATTCTTCAGTTTACAACGGTCATCGAACAGAACTTAGCAAAGATCAAAGTATACGACATAAAAACTTAATTGAAGATGTGTTTTCAAAGGGCAGGGGTAAAACAGAGGAGAAATGAACGAACCGAGATAGTCACCGACTTGGAACATGGTGGCCGCTGACCAAGCTAGGATGTTGGAATTGAGATCCCAACCGGAAGATCCACCAACGGAATGGTTAGTCGCAGTGACGCAGCGAAAGAAAATTGCCGTAAATACCATCACGATGATCATCCTCACTGCCCAGCCCGGTCTCAGTGCCTCCATTTCGGTCAAAATCACTACATACAAAGAAGATCCACAAAGGAAAAGTTGCAAAGGAAGCATTGGAAGAAAAGAAAATATCAAGATCGATAGAAAAAATAAAGAAATCACGAGGAATCTTCACGACCTTGCAAGAATCGAGGAGAGCAACGGGGCGATAAATCTAAACCATACCAGAAATTGCTTATTGTGTTTGTCAAGACGGTGGTTCTTCAAATTGGAAGAAAGCAATTACAAGAAGAAGGTGGGGCGAGAAGAGGTGGAAGACAGAGTGAAAGGGAAGAGAGGCGGAGAGAGTGGTTTCAATTTCATGTATAACATACACCGCTTTCCCGCCTTTTATAAAACCATAACAGTTTTTCACTTTTCTTTTCTTTTTTTTACTACCAGTTATTCACTTTTTATTATCGTTCAATTTTAATTTAAAATCTAAAAACACTTCAAACAGAAAAATAAAATAAAATTATTTATAAAAAATTCTACTATGTAGATCATATTATATTAAAAAAACAATCTATTAGATTTCAAATTGAATGTTAGGTTTGATAGGATCTAAAATTTTCAATTTTGTGTCTAATAAATTAAAAAGTTAAAGAAAATGTTGAAAGTTTAGGTTCAATGATATATTAGACACTAAATAAAAATTCAAAGTGTTTATTAAACTATTTAAAAAGTTCAGAAAACTGAAAATTTAGAGCTATCTTAGACATTTTTAAAGAATTAAGAGACTAAATTGAAAAAAAGAAAAAAAATGAGAGACCAAAAATTAAACTTGTAATGTTTTCTTTTACATAATTTATAATTAATTAACTTTTCTAATTTTGTTATTACTAGCAGGTCACTTCTTTTTTTGTTTTTTTAGATTTTTGTATGGATGACACTTTCAGGAGGATTCTTATGATTGATGATCCATCCCTCACAAACTTATGATATATAACCTCTTTCTTACGTCATAACCAATTATCGCATTTTTTTAACCTATTGTGTTAGGGATGACCATGTGCATCCTAATGTCAGGGGGCCATCTGGTCATCATCATTTTCAAAAAAATCTAACAAACTGTAAGCCCTCAATCTAAGCTAAAAATAAGCCAAGCTAACATTTGAACCAAGAAGTTTGAATGGATTGTATGTAGATTAAAGAAGCTAAAATTTGGCAAAGTGTTCAAACTATGTTATGAACTTAGGGAAACTTGTAGGAACAAGGCATGTGTTGGCTTAGAAGTAAAGAATGAGCAATTTGGCTAAGTGTTGGAGGTAGGAGTGGACACATAATCCAATGAAGATGAGGGAATTTGGACTAACTGTTGTTAGGAAAGGAGTAGGACTCAACCAATAAAGCATGATGGGGTAAGTTCAACTCGTCTTTTATGTTGAACACATGCCAAGATTAAGAAATCCTACTTGGACGCATAGCTATGAAGGATTAACAAAGAACTAAGTATATAAGGAGTAGGGCTTAATCTTGGAGGAGTTCAAACCATCACTGTAAAGTTGGAAGCATAGTTGGAGTTGTTGAAAGCTTTGAACACATGTCTTGGCCAAGCAAGGACACACTTGGACGCACGCTAGGGCAAGTTGTACTATCTTGGATGCATGATAGAACCAATATGGACACCTAGGGTTGGGTTAGACGCATAGTAAAAGATTTTGTTAAGTGTTGAACAACACATAAAAAGATTTAACACATCAAGATAAATAAAACCCTAGAAGACTCAAGTTTTAGGCATATAGAAGCTTAATCAAAGCATGAGACAATCATATGTGAAAGAGTTACACTAAGAAACCTTAAAAGGATCTAGTAAATGCATACCTTAGGAATTGAGCATGATTGATCGCATGTGTTGAAGGGTTGGATGCATACATTGGATAATACTTGATGTCAACTCTAAAACAAGAGGGGAAAAAGTCATCTTGGAAGCAAGGCCCCAAGGAGTAAGCTTGATACTACTTGGATGCATAGGAGACTTTGAAGAAACCATGTTACGAGAGTAAAAACTAAGCTATTAACTCAAGTAAAGGAACCATGCTATGAGAGAGAGTTAAAAACCAAGAAAGAAAGAGATTGGGGAAAGATTGAATGCATGATAAAGGAAACCATGCGTCCAAAGAAGCCTATGTGGAGGAAACTAAGGCACCATGCATTGAATTGTGTTTTCTTAGGGAGCTAGGTCAAGTTGATAGTGTTGGGATGTGTGCCCTAAAACCTCGTAGTTTTGTGTTAGTTGAATGAATGATTGGTCAGTTTTATGTAACTTATACAATGCTCTATTAAAATAAGATCCATGGTTACCTGATGTAACTTAAACATGTATATGGAGACATACAGGTGGATCATGTTTAAGTGATAAGCTAAATGGTCTATAGTATATGGATATGATTGGGTGCCTTATCCTGGTAACAATACTGATACAACCCGCTTTGTAAATGTTACAATTGTTGTAATGTGTTACAAATGATTTGATCTTGATCATTCATGTGAAGACATGTGAGCGGGATATCCTATACAAAGAGTTTGTATAAGACTAGACCACAAAATTTTGAGTCTCTCTTTATAACGTCATTGCTAGAAGATACTTACATTTCATCAGGATGACCATAGATGACTTGACCTTAATCCTGAGTGAGTTGTACACTCCTTCCTATGAGGGCGATCCTTTTATTTGTATAAGTAAGGGTGGCTAGATTTGTCGACTTAATAAGCCTACAATTTTTTAGATTTGTCTGATTGCAGAGTTGGGAACACAGCTACACAAGAAAAAATTCACTTTCCCTATTGTTATGGTAAGTAGATAAATTGCTCCTTTAAGGGCTGATTCTGGAGCTTGAACAATGAGGCGCTTCACCCTTTTCTGGCTCAAGATGGGTTAAGTTATAGTTGGAATATAACATTGTCCATTAGAGGGATCAATGATATTTAAGGAGTTAGATGTAACTGCATAAGTAAAATGACAATTTTGACTAAGCTGTTCTTACGAGCAATTTGTGAAGATAAATGCAATGTTGATTGGTTATATCCAATGAACACTAAAAGATATCTATAGTGCAAAGATGCAGTTGTCGGTCTTCATTGGAGTGACCAACAGTTAATGAATGTTGATTAATTTGATAATCTATAGGTCCATAAGTGTTGGGGTTGATGCCCTAAATCTCGTAGGGTCCTGTAGTGTGTAAACACTTGTATGAACAAACATTATGTGATTTATAATATATGATATTTTTATTGTTTATGAAATATTTGATATTTTAGTTGCATTAATCACAAACAGATAAACTAAGATCCATGGTTATCGTTGTAACTTAAACATGTATGTGGAGACATACAAGTGGATCGTGCTTTAAGTGATAACTTAAATGGTCTGTAGTATATGGATAAGATTTGGTACCTTATCTTGGTGACACTATGAGTATGGCCCGCTTTGTAGGTGTTATAAATGTTGTAAAGTGCTACAAATAATCTGATACTGACCATTCATGTATTAAATATGCAAGCGGGGATATTCTATACAAAGCAGTTTGTATAAGATCGGACCACAAAATATTTAGTCTCGTTATATAACGTTGTTCATAAATGAGACTTTCATTTCACTAGGATGACCATAAGTAACATGACCTTAATCCTAAGTGAGTTGTGAATTCCTGCCTATGAGAGCGGTCTTTTTAATTTGCATGAGTGAGAGTGGCCAGATCGTCGACTCAACAAGCCTACCGTTTTGGGAATTCGTCTGATCAGAGAGCTAGAAACTCAGCTACACAAGATGGAATTTACTCATTTCCCGAAATAGGGGTAAGTAGATAAATTGCTCCCTTAAGGGCTGATTCCAGGTCTTGAATAATGTGCCACCATTAGTCATAGTGGGACTATGATCTATTGTTTATTAGAGGGATCAGTGGTATTTAAGGAGTTAGATGTGACTACATGGGCAAAATAATAATTTGGCCCAATTGTACTTACGAGTGATTTTTGAAAGATCATCATACTGTTGATTGGTTATATCCAATAGACATAGAAATATATCTGCAGCGCGAAGAGTGTAGTTATCGGTCTTTAGTAGAGTACCCGACAGTTAACGGATGGTGTATAATGTGATTAAAGAGTTTAGTCAGTTATTGACGTACTGTTGGAGCTTCAAGCTACATGTCCATAAAGTCCCCTTGGTAGCTCAATGGATTTAAGTTGAGAATCAGTTTTTGGGATTAATTTGAAATAAATTAATAAGAGGGAATTTGTTTGTATTGATATAATTAAATTAAATTAAATTATATATAATATAATTGATATAATATATTTAACACATTATTGTTTGATTGGAGGAACTCATATTTGGATATGATTCAAATATATTTTCTATGAATAAGATTCATAGTCATTAAATTTAATATAAATATGATTTATATTAAATGCCATAAAATAAAGAAAAATAACTATGATTGATACATTATATCTGATGCAATATTAAAACTATAAGTTATAAATATAATATTATAAGTTAGTTCTCATATTTATTTATATTTATTAATTATTTAATAATTAAATTCTTTTTCTCCATAACCACCTTTAGTGGGTAGTTATACGGTTTTATGCCAAATTGGGATAAAATAAAATTGTTTTAATTATTCCAGAACACAAGTGATATATGGAGTGATTATCAATTGAGTTTCTATACGATCACTTGAGAGCCTAAACGATCGAGTAGGAAGCCTATGTGATAGACTAGTTTTACTACACGAAAGTGTTGTTGCCTATACGATTGTCTTCCTTCTAAACTTCAATCTTCCCCTCTAACCAAAATAAGCCAGAGCCCACCACTCTTGGATTCTCACACTGAGAATACCAAGGTAATCTAGTGGTAGTGTTTGGTTAGTTCGAGGATTGAGTTGCTACTTGTTTGAGGGAGATCGAGTTGTTCGCTGTGTTCGTGAACGAGTTCGATCGAGGGATTATCTTGAAGAATGGTTTTTCAAAGGTATAATCTCTTATCCTTTGTTTTTATTTACAAAGCATGTTGTCACTCAATAGATGTATTTGGTCTGATACGTTGAGATGACACTTTAAAGAAGAGAAAGTTTAGTTTATAATGCATAATCTATTATGTATAACTGTAAATGTATGAGTTCCATCACAATGGGATTTGGACGATCCACTTTTGCTCAAAGGTCTTCTGTAATTAGAGTTCTTTGAATTGGTATCAGAGCCAAGTTGTGTTCTGATTTTCAAATTTTATTACTGGATTGAATTTCGTTTACAGTTTGGTGGGTTTTAAGTTTCTACAATGTGTTTAAGTGTTAAATGTTTGTAGATGTTGTTGATGAATAATTTCACGATAATTGTCTCTGTTTAATGCTTTCATTTACTTTTACAAAAGTTCATTTGTAAGGGCCCCTGCGTTTTTGGGCATAATAACTTACAATCGAGTATGTATTCTTTTGTGTTTTTTAGTCGTTCGTGAAGAATCTTTAGACGCAAAGAGTTGTTTTTCGCTTCGATGGAGAAGATGAAACGATTGTCACATCGTGTTGCTCTAGCTAGACGATCGTTTAGATTTGGCTATGCGTTTGTGTAGAAATGTTTTGCTTGATCGTGTAGCATTTGCTAAACGATCGCATAGCTAATGCTACAGGATCGAGTAAAGAGTTTACTCGATCGTGTTATGTTGGCTACATGATCACGTAGACGCTCGGGGTAAACGGTTGCATAGTATTTGATACTCGACGCAAGGTATGCATGCTAAACGATCGTGTAGGCCATCATGTTCATCGCATAGTCAGTAGCTACACGATCGTATGGACGATACTCGACGCTTGCTACTTGATCGTGTATACTATCATGCTCATCGCATAGTCGTTAGCTACACGATCGCATAGCATGCGTTACTCGAAGCACGTTGCACGATCACATGGATTTTTATGCTCATCGCATAGTCTTAAACCACGCGATCATCACTACACGATCGTTTATACTCGACGTGTATTACTCGACAATCAAAGGATTTGCTACACGATCAGGTGACGAGACTTTAAGGCGGGTGGTTCAAGACCCGGTTCACCTGTTCAAACCGGTTGACTCGAATCTTTTGTAATAGTTTAGCTTTTATTTCTGATTTTGAGACAAGTTATCCCGGTCCATCAACTTTTATTAAATGTCATGTGATATATGTTTATTTTATATGTCATAATATATGTCATATGGTTTTAAAACCCATCATAGGTTATGCATTTAATTCATGCATCATCTTTATATTATAAGTATTATAGTATAGTAGATTGCATGATTAAATTACTTAAAGCATGCTCATACATCATGTAATATAAGAGTTATAATATATGCATGCATTAAAGCATATCCATGCATCATTTATATTATAAGTGTTATAATATAAGGTTGTATGTTAGCATGGAATGTATGCTTAGTTCATTACTTGTTATATAAAAGTTATATAGATTAGTAATGAATGAACATTGCATGAAGCATGACACTTAGGTTGTTTATAAATGTTATAAATACCTTGTGAATGTCTAGCTTCACAATGTGGATGGTTTTAATTGTTTCATTCTTTATAAGAGTTATAATTAATGAAATTAGAATAAAAAATCAATAATAAAGAGTTGCATGTTCACCTTAGGCTTTAATCATTTTTAAAAGAGTTTTAAAATTTGATTGAGATAGACCTAAGATCACATTTCTAATAAGATTAGAAACCTAAGTTTAATCTTTTAATTCGGTTTAATTGGATTAAACTGACTAACAAAAGATTAAATATGTAATAAATGTATCTATAAGAGATCTTTTGGCTAAGGCTAGTTTTGTCTAGGCTGGGCTACTTAAGTCGATGGAAACATTGCACCCTACTTGGAAACCTACCTAGAAAGATGAATTAGATAGATTTATTACATGCAAGCAAATTTGATGACAATATGTTAAAGTGTTCAATAAGACTTGAATCAGACTTGTTTAATCATTAAAAGCAAGTATTGTTTTTTAGCAAATTAAACAAACTACTTAGTTAAAATCGATAGCCGGATTTTCTAAGTTAATGAATCCCTAGGTAGAACATTCAGGGGAGGTAATTGGGGTATATGATACTTCAATTTACCTTTACACGTTTCTCTCTAAAAAGTTCACACCGTGAGATCTATCATCGGCCTCGAGGCACCCTAGGAGTGTCCCCTTACGGATGACATTTGGGTAGGTCAATACCAAGGTAAATGGAGAGAATGTTTATAGTAAGTGGGAGCGGGACGTGTAACAACATACCCTTGGTCTCTCTCATTAGGTTGGATAAAGTATTAGTGCATCGGCTCGAGGCACTCTGGGAGTGTCTCCCTAAAGGATGGTTGTTTTGCACAACTCTTTATCTGATCTCCAGCAATGGATAGGGTTGCTTTAGTCTCTTGTCCTAATCGGATTTTTCCTAAGATTGGCTCATTAGGACGGGACTACCATTCACACATTTTTTCCTACTCTTACATAAATAAATTTAATTAAGGTTAGCACACCCAAACTTAAAATGCTTCTAACATTTTGAAACCAAAGTTACATGCTCCAATCACTTTCTTAATCCTTTGGCAAGTACTCTTCTAATATTTTCTCAAAGCTCAACAATTAGGAAAAAAACGAACATAAATTTCAAGATAGAAAACTAAAAACGAAAACATTATCAAACAATACCTTAACTTGATTCATTATTTGGCATCAACCCTTGCAACATGAATACGTCATCTTCTTATCTTAAACCACATCTCAAAGGGAAGACTATCCCTACAGACACACGCAGATCTTTTCAACGGTAAGAAGTAATCTACCCATACAAAATTGCTCCGAGTTAGGCACATTCAATTTTAGACCTTCGTGTATTTGGACGCCACATATGTATTTCTTCCCTTCTTCAATCCTACATCTCTAAAATTCACTACTAAAAGAATGATCCATTTTAGATTTGGCACAAAATTATATGCAAATGTGGGAAAGAGAACTAAAAAGAAAAAAAAAATTAGTCAAGGGGCCTCATTAGTTATTAATTGAAATTATGAAAATTTTAGACAATTTATCGTTTCCACTATTATTATTCAACAATATTCCGTGTTTCCCCTTAATCGCTTGCCCTAACGACTAGCATCCCCAATTCTGCTTTATCTCTTCGCATTCCTAGCCTCTGCCTCTGCCTCTGTCTCTGTCTCTTAATCCTTCATTAGCTGCGTCATGGCTCAGACGGCAAATCGATCCAAATTGCGGTGGGGAGAGCTAGATGATGACGACGGCGATCTGGATTTTCTTCTACTGCCTAAGAAGATTATCGGCCCAGACGAGAACGGCTTGAAGAAAATTATTGAATATCAGTTTAACGAAGATGGTAATAAGGTCAAGATCACGACCACCACGCGTACTCGCAAGCTCGCCCATGCTCGCCTCAGTAAACACGCCGTTGACCGCCGATCTTGGGCAATGTTCGGCGACGCTGTCCACGAAGACGTCGGCAGCCGCCTTACTATGGTTTCCACTGAGGAGATCCTCCTGGAACGCTCTCGTGCTCCTGGTTTGTTTTCGATAAATCTTGTTATTTTATTTATTGGTTGGTAGATTTTGGAATTGGTTTTATATGTTTTTTGTGGGAGAGCATCGAAAAATGTCCAACAACAATGTTGAAAAAATGGGTGCTTGATCATTGAAGCGTGTGAATGTATATTTGGTTTGCATTTGAAACAAGGAAAAGATAATCACTTTTCGATGTCGGGAGGATGGTAGCATAGAATTTGCAGAACTGTGCTTTTGGTTCCTACTTTTAGGAATTTACACAGGCTTGTGTTGTGTAGTTGAACTGAATAGTTCAAATAATCGTTTATTGTTTTCACCAGACAATTATCAAATAATATCCAGACAATTATCATTCTTTTTTTTTAAGAACTTTTCATTGATGAAATGAAAAGAGTTCAATGTTCAAAATACGAGGATTCAAGTGAAAAAACAAGGACTTTAAACAGTTCAAAACCAATACTAAACCAACATTATAACAAGGACTACTTAGAGAAAATAAATGCACTTCAATTCAAACAAATATCTTGAATAGAGAAATTAACATAGGGCTGAGAAAGAGAACACCATGGGATGCATTTAACTGCGCCGCTTCAAAACGCTCTACCCATTATGTTATCATTAATTTTTTTACTACATAGTGTTGAGAATTTGCCTTTGCTTTTGTCATAAGTATTGTGTGTATATCTGTACCCTTTTAACACCCTGGTCGCGTTAATCCTTTACAGGCTAAATTAGATGCCATTTTTTTCTGCCTTATTCCAATAAATTTTCTTCTGATGAACGAAAATGATTACAGGTAGCAAACCAGAAGAGCCAAAGGTGGCAGGAGACCCTCTAGCTCAACTTGGAAAAGGTGGTGCTGTTCTTATGGTGTGTCGTACTTGTGGCAAAAAGGGTGATCACTGGACCTCAAGGTGCCCTTACAAAGACTTGGCACCGCAAGGTGAGGGATTGGATAAGACTTCCGCACCAGAGGCTACAGCTGCTGCACCTGGTGCAACAAAGGGAACATATGTTCCTCCAGGTATGAGAGCAGGAGCAGACAGGAGTGGAACTGATATGAGACGTAGGAACGATGAGAACTCTGTTCGTGTCACCAACCTCTCGGAGGATACGAGAGAGCCTGACCTGCTTGAGCTTTTCCGACCTTTTGGTGTGGTTAGCCGAGTTTATGTTGCAGTTGATCAGAAGACTGGTATGAACAGAGGATTTGGTTTCGTGAACTTTGTGAACCGTGAGGATGCTCAAAGAGCAATCAACAAACTGAATGGATATGGTTATGATAATCTCATCCTTAGAGTTGAGTGGGCCACTCCAAGGGCTACTTAAATGCCTTATTTTTAGAAGCTTTACTTTTCAAGCTCCTGTGATTTGTTTACTCTTATAGCAGCAGCGCCCCCCGCCAACCCCCACCCCCACCACCAGAAAACACACACACACACATTTTGTTACGTCTTCTTGAGGTTCCTTGCGTTGAGAAAATGTTAAATTCAGGACTTCTTGTACTTGATAGTCAAATTTTTTACCTTTCGTTGGTTAATGTCAGAAGGAATGGTGTTTCTCAACATTTTCCCCAACATGATAGTCGTACAAAACTGCAAATAAGAAAATGCTATGTTTTACAGACTCTACAGTTCTGATATTTGCAGATTCGGCACTTTCAACCGACAAAAATGAAAAAAAAAAAAAAAAAAAGTGGAGAAGAAGAAGAAGAAGAAGAAAATTTTGATTTTAGGCGACATGAGTTTAAGATTAATTTTAGATGTCTGTCGGGGGAGGAGATATGATTTGAGTATTGAGTTGACTATTATTAACCACTTATTTATCTGGATGATTTTTCTTTGTTTTAGTTGGTGTGGTGGAGATTTTGCTCATTTCAATCTACTTTTGGTAATTTGGGTCAGCTTGAGAAGAATGAAGTGGTTGGTCAACTCGTACTTTTTATTAATTTTTCTTAACTTACAATTTTATGCAGTTGATTTGACAATTTTTGAAGTCAGGTCAAGTTGGGTTAATCATCATTCATCACTTAAAAAGATAATAGTACTTGTTCAACCATACATTAGCTTCCATTCTAAATCATTATTTAACAGTAATTTTGCTAAAGAGTGGAATTGGTATGGTTGACCGGGTGTTTATGTTACATCCCTTCGACGTTACTTCTTTTGCTTGAAAGGAGGTGTAAGGATGGCAAATACCACCTTTATTTGATACCTATTATTCATTTAACTTGCTCTGATTACTAGCCTCGTAGCTAAATGAATGCACAACAGTTCTTAGCTCAATTAGTCAATAATTTATCTAATACATCACATAATAATGTTTAGACAAGTTCCTCCCTAACCAAGATGACTTAACCCTAACATGGGCTTCACTATAGCATTTTAACCTTAGAATGTGGTAGACCTTGATCTCATGCGACATCTACTGGGGGAGAACATTTTGAAAAACATAAGCCGAGAAGTCCAGTGAGTGGCATTTTATTAATAAACTTTTATTTTAAACATTTTTGCACTACTACAAAATCTACATTATTTGACACTTGTAGTTTTTAGTTGACGTTTCTTTGGAATGACCTTTTAGAAAAAGAAAATGTCAAGTAAAAAGGTTAAAAAAGCGGAGATTGACGGAATGTTTCGGATATTTTCACGCGAACCATTACTTGATACGTTTTTCGTGTCAAGTAATATAAGGTCTTGCTTGACACCTTTTCGTGTCAAGTATAAGAAGCTCTTTCGTGATATATTTTTCATTCAAGCAAAATATAAAAAATCATATTTTTTTTAATCTTTATTTTTTGTTTCCCTCCCTCCCTCCCCCATTTTCATTTCCCTCTCAAATTTGGGTTCCTTCCTACCAAAGTTATCAAATAAAATAAAAAAAACAATTAACTTATTATTTTAAATAAGTATAAGGGTTAAATGTGTCCTACTAACAAAAAAGCTTCCCTTCCCTCATTTTCTCTCTCACAAACCCCCCCGAAACCCTCTCTTTGTAGCACCTCACTAGCCTCAGCCGACTTTCCCTCTTTCCACCGCCGACAGCCATACAGCCAACTTTTGTTCCCGCTAGATCGTAGCTGCACGCACGACGATGTTCACCGCCGCTCTAGTTTGCGCCACCTGCAGTTGTTCAAGCCGTCAGACGCCATTTGACAAATGATTGAGACTCAATCGCTCGTTTCGTGCCGCTCGCCCTACGCGTCAGCCAACAGAGTTCGTCAGCTCTGCAGATCCACTGTCGTTTTCACTGCTTGCGCTCAGTCGTCACCCAGTCGGCTGACCACCAGTTTTTTTCTTTTTTCTTTTTCCAGCTCTGTCAGTCCCGTCGTTTTGTGCCTCCAGTTGACTGAGCCATCGTTGAAATGGTGTTTAGCTCGTCCAACAGTCGTTGTTTGTTTGCCGATACCTTGGATTTGGGTAAAGATTTTTTTTTTTTTTTTTTTTTTTTTTTTTTTTTTTTTTTGTGGGTTCCTTGAAAATCTTTGTTACCCATCAGCTCTTAGCCTCATTTGGTTATATCCATTGTGATTTTGGTTTTTGATTGAAGGTTTAGAGCCTTTGGAGCCATTGTCCAGTAGCATTAAGGATCAATTTTTGACGTTTTTGGTAAATATTTAATATTATAAGTATTTTTCAAGGATGATTATATTGACTATTGAAGCATCGATTTTAGCAAATACTTCGGGTAAGTGTTTTGGATGTAATGGTATGAATTTATGATTTGGGCTATAATGCAGCAGCATCTGTAATGATTTGTTTGTTTGAATGTTTGATGATGAGATTGATTTTGAAGTGTTGAAAGGAGTTGAGTTGCTGTCCAATAGGTTTGAGATTGGTCTTGGCAAGGGTTTGGTAAGTTTGGAGGTTAGTATTAATAGTTCTTTGTTACCCATTAAAGTATTGGTCTAATAATTGAGTTATTTTCAATTTTTGATGTTCAATTAAAAGATTCCAAGGGATTGGAGCTACTATCCAGCAAAGTTAACTATGTTTGAACGTTTTGATAGGTATTAAGACCTTGAAACTCTTTTGGAATTGTTACATAGTTGCTGGAATTATTATTATTGAACTTTTCGTAGGTTGGATTACTTTGTTGTAGTTTTGAAGTGGCATTCGAATCAAGCCACACTTTGGGTAATTTATTTGGAGTTAATTGATTATTTTGGTGAATGAATTTTGAAGAATTTTTTTATTGCTTGTAGATTAGATTGGGCTTCCAATATTTTCTAATTTTTATTGTTTGTAAATAAGATAAGTTGTGAAAGTTGTGAAAGTTTGGGGAAAGATATCTGCATTCTTCTATTTTAAATTTTAGCATATGCTTGATTTGTTGATAATCTTCTTCCTCTTTATTATATTTTCTCAAATCTCTCTCATCTTCTTTTGTTTTGCAGTGAAAGGTAATTGTTCCTCTTGAGGCTGGATATGGTCAAAAGAGAATGAATGAAATCCTAGTAAGTCCCTAACTTTAAGTTGTAGATATTTTTTAAGTTTCAAGTATGATATTTTTCCATTGCATAAAATAAGCCAATCATGTACATTTTTTCTTGTGCATGACTTTTTGTCATTGTTGTATCTTTACACTTATTTCTATATTTTGAAATTTGATGTTATCGCCTTTTATTCTATTTTGCAGGTTGTCTTGCTTAAACATGGCTTGCCTGACCCTTAATTCTCGATCTTTAGACTTTAAAGTTCAATGTATAGATTAAATAATGTACTTTGTTGAGAGGTTACTCATTAAACAATTTATCACTTTTATGTTTGTTGAAAGTTTAGTTTTGTATACAAAAGCAATAATTGAGATTTTATTTTGTGCATGTACATGTGAAAGAGAAATATTGTTGTAATTTGTGAGGAGTATTCATATGAAAGGTCATAGTTGACATATGGAATTTTTAGTGAATATATTGAGTTGATAGATCTTAAATGTTTAATGTTTATTTAGTTGATGTAATTGTATTGTTTGAATACAAGGCAAAAATGAGAATATCAATTGGGGCATTTAATTTGGAAAAAAAAAAGGACATATACTCGACAAATAAAAAACGTCAAGAGTTATCATATATGATACGTAATCAATATCAAGAATCAATAAACTTGACATACCACCAATGTCAAGTGTGAAGGAACTCTAAATAGAGAATCAATGATTGGAAGCGGATCATTCCAAACTCCATTGAGACAAAATACAAACAATTACAGTCTAAAAGGACAGATTATGCATAACGATAAAATTACATCATGCTTCTTAAAGAAAAAACTAGGGATAGATTATGCCATACTTTTGAATAACCATTTCTTCAAGTATCCCTCTATCGTTCAGCAACGCGTCCAACAATACGATCTTGAACGCAACGATCAGAACTTGATATCAACGATCAACTAGATGATCCTCAACCCTCGAACAGAACAAGAACTCCTTCGTCTGGTCGATAAGGGGGAAAGCCCGGGATCTTGAGCCTACCCGAGCGAAAGCGGAGACTCCAGAGCGAAGGTTTTGTTTTGAAGATTCACAAGACAATAAGATTTCCGATTTCGTGCTCACCACCACAAAGGTTACCTCGGTATTCTCGGTGTGAGAATCCAGGAGCTGTGGGCTTTGTATGACTTTGGTTAGAGGAATGAAGGAGGTAAAATATCGAGTAGACGATCGAGTAAGTGGGAGAAGGAAGAAGCCTATCGTATAGACTTGATACTCGATCATATAGTAAGAAGCCTATCGTATAGACTTGCTACTCGATCATGTAGCAACGAGTAACCATCGTATAGTAAAATCGATACTTGATCGTTTAGGCTGTGAGACACTATCGTTTAGTAAAACTCTTTTACTCGATAGTTTTCTTTTTGTGAAACGATACAATAATCCATCATTATCTGATTTGGAAAACCATTTTTCTTTTTATCTCACAGTGACCATAAATTGCAAAATAACCTCCCACTCAAGTAGATTATTAAGAAAAAGAATAATTAATTATTACATAATTAATATATTATAAATAAATATAATAACTAACTTATTATGTTATATTTATAACCTATAGTTTTAATATTGCATCATATGCAACATATAAACCATAGTTCTTTTTCTATCTTATGGTATTTAATATAAATCATATTTATATTAATTCCTCCAATGATAATGTATCAAATACATTGTATCAATTATATCACATATAATTGAATTTTCTCTTGTTAATTTGAACACTTCAAACTAACCCAAAATATGATTCTCAATTTGAACCCATTAAGCTACCAAGGGGACCTTATGGACCTATAGCTTGAAGCTCCAACAGTACGTGAATAACTGACTAAACTCTTTAATCACGATATTCACCATCCGTTAACTGTTGGGCACTCCACTAAAGACTGACAGTTGCACTCTTCGCATTACAGATATATTTCTGTGTCCATATAACAAATCAACAGTGTGATGATCCTTCACAAATCACTCGTAATTATAGTTGGGCCAATTTACCGTTTTACCCCTATAGTTACATCTAACTCCTTAAGTGCCATTGATTCCTCTAATGAACAATAAGTCATAGTCCCACTATGACCAAGTCCTCTCGGGCCAGGAGAGGGTGTGGCCACTGTGTTCAAGACCCAGAATCAACCCTTAAGGGAGAAATGTATCTATTTACCCCTGCTCTGGGAAGGTATGAATTACATCTTGTGTAGCTGAGTTACCAACTCCCCAATCAGACGAGTCCCCAAAATGGTAAGCTTGTTGAGTTGGCATTCTGGCCACTCTCACTCATACAAATTAAAGGACTGCCCTCATGAGCAAGAGTTTCCAACTCACTCAGGATTAAGGTCATGTCACTTATGGTCATTCTAGTGATATGTAAGTCTAAATTATCAACAATGTTCTATAAGGAGACTAATCATTTCGTGATCCGGCCTTATACAAAATTTTTATATAGGATACCCCCGCTCTCATGTCTCCACATGAATGATCAGGATCAGACCATTTGTAACACTTTACAACATTTGTAACATCTACAAAGCGGGTCGTATCTGTAATGTCATCAGGATAACGTATCCCTCCTTTATCCATCTACTACGGACCATTTAGGTTATTACTTAAGGCATGATCCACTTGTATGTCTCCACATACATGCTTAAGTTACATAAAATAACCATGGATCTTAGTTTATTGGATTGAGTAAATGCTTATAAAATAATATTTATTTTATTAATAACAATATGTTTACAGAATGTTTACAAACTACGAGACTACCAGGAGATTTAGGACATCAATCCTAACAATCTCCCACTTGTCCTAAAGCCTTGGGAGACTAATGTACAATAGAAAACAGTACAAAATATAATAAACTAGGACATATTCTATACCCCAACAACATCTCCCACTTACCCTAGACAAGGTGCGGCATATTGAAGGAATGAAATATCATGCAACGGACTACAAAATCAATAAGCACTTAAACTACATTTAATTTAAGTTTTAAACATGTTGTTCATATGATATTCAAAAAAGATGGCTTGAAACACATATTACCTATGAAGATTCCTCCATGAATTCAGCTGAAAGACACCAAGATAAAGCTTGAATCACCGAGAGGACTACCACCGAGATCTTCTCTATTATGCTCAAGCTGGAATGTGTGGTAGAAACACTTGAACAAGTTGAATTGATGAAGAATGTAGGGTTTTCAGGTTATCAATTCAGAAATTATATTTCAGCACCCTCTCTGATCTTCATGCATGGAGCTTCAATATATAGGTAAAAATCATGCAAATGTATAGGGTTGCATGGTGGGTAGCTCCAGCTTGAAGATCATCACCAAAATCAATTGGAATTTGATAATATTCCATCAAACATGTTAGTGGATTTTCCCTAAAATTGGAAAAATCCATTAACCTAAAATGATTTTAAAAATCATTTTATTTAAATTAATTTTATAAAATTAATTTATATAAAACCATTTTTTAATTGATTTTTAATTAAACTTTTTAATTAAAAATTAATTTTAATTTAATATCTAAATATTAAATTAATACAATATCATCAATACATCAATTATTTAAATCATAATTTAAATATTAATTGATTTTCCAATTTCATTTAATTTCAATTAAATCAAACATTTATAATTGTATCATATACAATCAATTGAAAACCCTGAAAAAATGAATTTGAACATTTCAAATTCATAACCCTAATTTCATACATCAATACTCAATTTGTTATTCCAATTTAATGAGCTAGTAGATGAACCTAATGAACCTACAGATCATGAGCTTCAACGATCTGTAATTAATTCGTTAAAACTCTTTAACCGAATCAATTACTATTCATTAACTATCAAGACACATCACTATAGCTTGATAGTTGTACTCTCCTCACTGTAGATATATTTCTATCCATATAAACCATAATCAGTAAGTCGATCCTTCACAAGTTGTTCATAATTACAGCTGGGTCAAAATTACTGTTTTACCCCTATAAATACATCTTGTTCCTTAAGTTCCCATTGATCCTCCAATGAACAATTTGATTCAAAATACTACTTATGAATCATGTCCTTCTCTACCGTGAGAAGGCGGGGTTCCGATTATTCAAGACCTGGAATCAGCACTTAAGAGAACAACTTATTTGCTAACCCTAAAATGGGTAGGAGTCCATTTCATCTTGCAGAGCTATGTCCTCAGCTATCTATCCGATCTTATCCCCAAAATGGAAGGTTTATTGAGTAGTGTTGTTGGACTATGCTCACTCATGCATATCAAAGGATAATCCCGAATAAACAGGAGTTCATAGCTAGCTCAAGATTAAAATCGAGTTATCCTAGGTTACTTAAGTATGAAATAGTCAGTTTTAATAATAAGCGGTCGTTATAAAGAAAAGTGACTGTTTCATGGTCCAATCTATATGCAAACTCATTGCATAGGATGCCCCTACTCACATGCCTCTACATGAATGATGAGTGGATCATATCATTTGTATTACCTATATAAAATTGACCGCATCTAATAGTGTTACCAGGATGAGATACCCAATTTCATCCATATATTTATAGACCATTTAGGCTATATACTATTAACTTGATTTTGCTTATGTCACCACATAAAGTTAAAGTATTCATACTATAGCCATGGATATGTTTATTGGATTTTCATAATAGAATGAAAAATCAACAACTTTATTGAATAAAATACTCAATAATATTTTATTAATAAATAGAATGTTTAACACGAACTACGAGTTCTAGGACATTCCCAACAATCTCCCACTTAGACTAAAACTCTAGTGAGAACAAGTATATACAATACAATGTTGAGAAACATAAAGGGAAAATGCAATAAACTAAGGCATCACAAATACCATAGATATTCTTCCACTTGCACTAGATTACGTTGCTCGGAGTCCTAGTCCAACCAGGTGACTCTCGAACACTTTAGTCGAGAGGGCCTTCGTAAATGGACCACCAAGGTTGTCTTCAGAGGCTATCTTCATGACGATCACGTCTCCTCGGTGCACTATACTTTCTTTCAATATGTTTTCCACGTTTATGACTCCTTGGTTCTTTTGAGTTGGCAGCAGCACCATTGTTGTCACAATATAGTGTGATAGGTAGGTGCATATCTGGAACTATTTCCAAGTTAGCCAAGAATTTGTATAGTCATACTGCTTCTTTAACGACTTCACATGCGGCTACGGATTCTACTTCCATAGTGGAGTCAGCGATACAACTTTGCTTAATGCTTCTCCAAACTATAGCTCCTCCATTGAGAGTGAAAACTGACCTTGAAGTAGATTTCCTTGAATCTACGTCAGTCTGGAAATCAGAATCAGTATATCCGGTAAGTATCAAATCCTTAGGTCTATACACAAGCATATAATCCCTCGTTCTTCTTAGATACTTGAGGATGTTTTTGACAGCAGTCCAATGACTGTGTCCTGGATTGGATTGGAACCTGCTGACGATTCCAACTGCAAAGCATATGTCAGGGTGTGTACATAACATTGCGTTCGTCAAACTTCCAACTGCATATGTGTATGGAATTCTTGTCATTTCCTCAACATCTTGAGGTGTCTTAGGACACTGTTCCTTTGACAGATGAATTTTGTGTTTAAAAGGTAATATACCTCTTTTGAAATTTTGCATATTATATCTTGACAACAACTTGTCAATATAAGATGCTTGAGATAGTATTAGGGTTCTATTCTTTCGATTTCGAAAGATCTGTATTCCTAGAATGTATTGAGCATCACCCAAATCTTTCATTTGGAATTGTGTTGTTGATCATCTCTTTACGTCAGTAAGGGAGCTTGTTCATTCCCAATGAGCAAGATATCATCAACATAAAGAACTAAGAATATTACAGTCTTGTTGACTATTTTCTTGTATACACAAGGTTCGTCAACATTCTGTTCAAAGCCATAAGATTTGATCGTAGTATCAAACCTTATATTCCAAGATCTTTAAGCTTTTTTTAACCCATAAATGGATCGTTTGAGCTTACAAATTTTCTGCTCCTGTCCTTGTTCGATGTACCTTTCTGGTTTAGACATAAAAATACTTTCATTAAGATGGTTGTTCAGAAAAGCTGTCTTGATATCCATTTGCCATATTTCATAGTCATAATATGTGGTAATAGATAGAAGTATTCTAATTGATTTTATCATGGCAACAGGAGAAAAGGTTTCTTCATAATCAACCCCTTCTCTTTAGGTAAAACCTTTTGCCACGAGTCTGGCTTTGTAGGTTTGCACCTTACCAGTTTGGTCTCATTTTCTCTTGTAGATCCATTTGCAACCTATAGGTTTAACTGCATGTGGTTGATCTATAAGTTCCCAGACAGAGTTGAAGTACATGGATTCCATTTCAACATCCATGGCTTTTATCCACTGTTCCCTATCAATATCTTCCATTGCATTTTTAAACGTTAATGGATCCTCTAAGCCATCATCATGTATGATGTTTTTTAAGGATCTTTTAACGAAGAGTTCTATGAGCGCGTTCAGATCACTCTAATTTCACAGTGACTGAAATACACCATATACATTCAAACACACAGTTATGCAAACAAATAGTAATTAACGGCATGCTATGAGAGAGTTCTTCTATCAGTTGAAGGCGATCTTCAAGCTTTGAAACTTAACGCAGCAGATGACCTCTACTTGATCAACCAATGTCCAACAGATGCGTCGACTACAACAGTACGAACAACTGCAGAAACACGAACGCAGCGGGACGACACCACCAGAAAAGAGCTCCAGGTATTCTCGGAGTGAAAACCCAAAGTGTGGTCTTTGGTGAGTTTGGCACAGGTAGGAGGAAGAACTGATCGTGTAGGTGATAAACAAGTGGGAGGGAATATGAAGTTATCGTATAGCTAGATGCTGATCGTTTAGAAGAAACTACACGATCATGTAGATTTTACTGAACGATTGTTTAGAAAACAGAAAGCGATCGTTTAGCAAACACGACACACTATACGATCGTTTAGGAAAGCTAACCGATCGTTTAGGACTTAGTGTGTGATCATTTAGGCACTAGGTAGACGATCGTTTAGGCGTTGAGTGACTATTGTATAGGCTCTCGAGTTTAAGCGATCGATTCCTTTTTTACACTAACGCGCTCCTTCGATATTTTTCCAAACTATTCAAAATGAAACAAATTTCATTTTTATTCATCGGTATAATAACCGACCCTGTTCCCACTAACGCACGTCCGAGCGAGATTTTGGGTTAATTATCATATAATTAACCAATTAAATTATTAATAAATATAATCATATTATATTTTTACCTTATAGTTTGATATCACATATCTACCAGAGCAATTTCTCCTCTATTTGATATAAAACATATTTATATCTAATTTCTTCCAAAATAATGTATCTCATACATTTAGCCAATTATATCATATATAATTAACCAGTCCAATTATATCATATATAATTGAACTTCCTCTTGTCAATTTGAACATTTCAAATTAACCCAAATACTGATTCTTGACTTTATCCAAGCTAGCCAGGGGACCTAATGGACCTATGGCTCGAAGCTCCAACGGTCAGTGAATAGTTGACTAAACTCTTTAGCCACGAGATCCACCATCTATTAACTGTCAGACACTCTACTAAAGACCAACAGCTGGACTCTTCTTACCACATATATATTTTTGTGTCCATCGGATATAACCAATCATGAGTACGATGACCTTTCACAGATACTCGTAAGTACAGCTGGGCCAAATTACCATATTTCCCCTGTAGTTACATCTCACTCTTTAAGTATCACTGATTCCTCTCATGAACAATATAACATAGTCCAACTATGAGTGAACACCTCTCGGACCAAGAGAAGGTATGTGGCACCACATTGTTCAAGCCTTGGAACCAACCCTTAAGGGAGCTATCTATCTACTTACTCTTGCCTCGGGGAAGGAGTGAATTCCATCTTGTGTAGTTGAGTTCCTAGCTCCAAAATCAGACGAATCCCTAAAATGGTAGTTTTGAATCGGCGACCTGGCCACTCGCACCCATACAAATCAAAAGACCGTCCTAAATGGCAGGAGTTCCCAACTCACTCAGGATTGAGGTCATGTTACCTATGGTCATTCTAGTGAAGTGAAGTCTTTGTCATGAAAAGTGTTATATAATGAGACATTAATACTTCGTGGTCAAGTCTTATATAAACTCTTTGTATAAGACGCCCCCGCTCGCATGTCCCTAACACGAATGATCAGGATCAGATCATCTGTGATAAGTCACAACACTTGTGACCATTCCACAAAGCGGACCGCATCTGCAACGTTTTCAGGATAAGGTTTCTCTCATATATCCATATACTACAGACCATTTTGGTTATCACTCAAGACATGATCCACTTGTATGTCACCACATATATGCTTGAGTTACATACAGATAACCAGGGATTTTAAGTTTATTGGTTTGTGGTAAAGCAAATAAAACATGCAACTGAGCAAAATACAAGATGTGAAGTAAAATATCATATATTATACAACACAAGTATTTGTACAAACTGTTTACAAACTATAGGACACGAGACTTTAGGGAATCAACCCCAACAATTTTGAGTTTCTGTTAAACCCCTATAGCGTTCAGGTTGTTGAATAACCCTCCCACTACATCGAGGCATACTCAACTCTTGAGATGGACGTGACAGGACAACAACAGTTGTTGATGGACCAGCTTGATCAACAACTCTTGTTGATTTTTCTGTAGCATCTTTGGTCATTTCTTGCAATATTAGTTTGCTGTGAGGTTGATGATTTTTTATATGATCTTCTTCCAAGAATGTAGCATTTGTCGATATAAATACTTTGTCTTATTTGGGATTATAGAACAGTCATTCTTTTGTTTCTTTAGGGTATCCTACAAAGAGGTATAACTTCGAATGTGTTTCCAGTTTCTTAGGATTTTGTACAAACACGTGTTGGACAACCTCATATACGAAAATGATGTAAACTGGCTTTGCGTCCTTTCCACAATTCATACGGTGTTTTTGAAACACTTTTTGATGAAACACTTTTTTAGGGAACAACGTTTAGAATATATACTACAGTCTGTACTGCATACCCCCGAAATGATTGGGGTAACTGAGCATAACTCATCATTGATCGGACCATGTCTAACAAGGTTCGATTTCTCTTTTCTGCAACACCGTCTTATTGTGGTGTTCCAGGTGCTGTGAGCTGGGATTGAATTCCATGATCTACTAGATAGTTCTAGATTTGTAAATCCATATACTCACCATCTCAATCAGATCAAAGTGTTTTAATTCTTTTACTTAACCAATTTTCTATCTCGGTCTTAAATTCTTTGAACTTTTTAAGAGTTTCAGACTTGTGTCTGATTAAGTAAATGTAACCATATCTCGAGTAATCATCAATAAAACAAACAAAATACTCATAGCCTCCTTGTGCTTTTACACTCATCGGATCACATAGTTCTGAATATATAAGTTCGAGAGACTCTTTGGCATGAAGACCTTTGTCAGAAAAAGATCTTTTTATCATTTTTTTCCTCAAGACATAATTCACATGGAGATAAAGAACTATCTTCTAACTGACTTAGATAACATTTTTTACTAATCTCTCAATCCTGTTGAGATTAATGTGACCAAGTCTGGGGTGCCAAAAATAGGCGTTAGGAGATATTTTTTTTTCTTTTATTTTGAGTCCCAGCCATTTTAAATATCTCTATATTTATAATGACCTTTGCTTTAGTTGGTTTTAATATGTACAAGTTATTTTTTAGCCTTGCAGAACAAATATGAATACCTCTTGAAAAAAACAAACACTTCATTAGATTCAAAAGATATTTTATACATATTTTCTAGCAGACAAGAAATGGAGATTAACTTTCTTTTCATCTTAGGTACATAATACACATTTCTAAGTAAGATAAAAGATTCTCCAAAAAATAGCTTGACATCGTCCACTGCATGAGCTGAAATGACTTCACCCGTTCCCACCTTGAAAGTCATTTCCTGTTGAAAAAGTTCTCTCCAAGAACTAGTTTCTTGTAGAAAAGTGCAAACATGATTAGCGGCGCGTGAATCTAATATCTGGGTTAGGTGAGTATTCTCCACTAAATCTGATTTACATTGTTTCACCTTTTCCGCTTTCTTTTCAACCAAATACTTTGGACAGTTACGTTTCCAGTGCCCATCCTCTCCACAATGGAAATACTTTTCTCTGGGAGTTTTGTTTTTGTTTTTGTTTTTCTTAGCAGTGGATTTCTCCCTTTACCCTTCTTCTTCATTTGTACTATTTTATCTTTTGAAGAAGAAGGAATAAACTTTCTGTTATCAGTGGGTCTTATACCAGATGATGACCCCTTAGAAACTTATTAGGTTTAGAAATAACATTAACTTCTTTTTCCTTAAGTTTCATCATAGACTGATATGTCTGTAATTCGTTCAACAACGTGGTCAGATTATAAATAATTTTGTTCATAACAACATTGGTTCTAAAAGGCAGATAACTCTTCGGGAGAGATTCCAATATCATACTTACTAGACTTATCTCATCAATCATTGCCCCACGAGCCTCAACAACATTAAAATAGACCATCATATCGAGAACATGTTCTTTAACGTTCGATCCATCTTTCATGTGAGTAATGTAGACATACTTAATGGCTTAATGTCAAACAGAGGATGACGGTTGCCCAAACATCTCCTAAAGCGACACCATTATCTCAAGAGCATGTTTCTTATTAAGTACATTATATATACTTGGTAAGGTGTAGGCCCGAGATCTTTCATTAGCCCTAACCCACCGATCATAGATGTCCCGAACATTTCGGTTCACCGTTGTATTGGGGGACATTCCTCCGTCAACATAAACCTCAAATCATCCATAACTAATATCGTATTGACGTTGGATTTCCAGTTTGAATATCCATCACAGTTAAACTTATCGGAAGCTAGCAGTTGTATAATTGAATACGACATTGCTAGAAAAATTTAAACAAATTCTATTAAACTTTATGCATCTAAATCCAATTTTAGCAAAATTAATAAAGTACCCAATAAATCTTCATTTATTTACAACGATACTTTAATGATTTAGAACAGTTGTTACCATGGGGCAGTCAACAATTCCTTCACTGAAGCAAGATAATTCTTGACCAAATACTATATCAGAATAACTCTTTACTCCTATAGTTCTTTTGGTTATCGTTTTTGGTCAAGATCTTTACTAACAATTAGTAATTCTTGTAAGTGTGACCCGCCATTTTTCAGATTTTATAGAACGGTATGAATATGCCCCTGAAATGGAAGACAATACCCAATACGGAACTATAATACCCTATTCAGTACTGAAGCTCGGGTTGTTCCGAATCCTATGTTACAACCCTCCGTGGGGATCGTCGTGGTTAACGACTAGCTAGTGTCGCCTAAAAACGATAACAGACGCAACATAGAAATCTCACAGTTCAAACTAATGGAGGAAACCGTAGGACAATGTTGACACATTTCCTTCACCCACTTACTACGAACTACTTCTCCCATTTACTTTGTTATTGACCCATGCAAACACTTTTCAAATGGAGTAGTCGCGATAAGAGCGACACGAAGCCGAGCATGGATTTCACGGTATGAACTCTTGAGGACGTGAGAGCAAATAACTATATATTGAATATATTGTTAATCCCCCACTAAAGTATTCTAAATATTTGGGTATTTATTTACTTAGGTTAAAAACGGCTAACTTTTAAATAACCTAAGTCTGTGTTATTTTTATCTAAATATAACATTTATATTTAGATATAACCCTACGATGTCTAAGCATTTTAAACCAGTTTTAAACTTCATACCGCTCATGCAAGCTCATAAAATCAGTTAACAACGCTCAATCTTTCGGTCATAATCCCCAGGTAGGAGGTATTACATAAACCGTTAACTTAAGTACTCCCAGCCTTAGACAGGTTTATGAACCGATTTAAGTTTGTAACCAAATTTTATAAGGTAACAATCTATTTTAACGGTCAAAACTAGTTGTTTAACCTAAGTGAGCATGTTGTGTCTCTTTATTATGGATTTTAAAGTCTAATTCAATTTTATAACAACTTACAAAAATTAGACATGCTATACATCCACAACATTCATCAAAGGCATTTAATATATTTATATTAAAAGAAACCCTATACATGCATACTATATATTATAACAATTTATAACATACTTTCAATGCATGTAACATGCTTTCTACAGTGGGATTTTAAATTTACATGGCATACTGTATGCATATACAAGATTTATTTAATTATAACATGCATCACATGCATAAACAATTAAACACATATTGATACAGTTTTTAGTTTTGGCATTTTTAAGTAAAGAAAAATCTATGTATTACAAAAAACAATAGACAGCTCCAAACCACTTCTTGATCACTTCGAACAGCTCCAAACTGGACCAAAAATTGCTTGAACCAAATGTGAACCACCTGAACCAGGCTAATCAAAACAATTTTTAAAATGAACCGGGCCAAGTTTGAAGAAAACTGGTTAAACCAGACAATCATCTTAAACCGGTTCAAGAATCTCACTTGGATTGAAATCTAGCTCAAACTTGATCTCTTGCTGCTAGTTGAGATCTCATTCAGAACTTGATCTCTCGTTGGCTCATTGAAATCTCGCTCCTTGCTTGAAATCTCGCTCGAACTTGATTCAAAATCTCATTTGAACAGAAATTTCATCTGAATCTTGCTCGAACTAGAAATCTCACTCAAACTCGATTCAAAATCTCGCTTAAACTCGAAATCTCACTCGAAATTCCAATAGAATCTCGCTCGAAATAGAAATCTCGCTTAAACTTGATTCAAAATCTTGCTCGAACTTGAAATCTCGCTCAAACTGGGTCTAATCTCGCTGGGAATCCAAACAGTAGCTGAAGAACCGAAAATTTGCAGCTCGACCTTCTTCACTTATTTCTTCAATTACATCCTAATTTCAACTTATAATGACTTCATATGAATTACAGACTCATAAACACATATTGAGGCCCATTAAGCAAGAGCCAATTACAAGAGAAACAATATAATTGAAAGGATTAAAATGCCAAAACACTTGGAAAAACCATATCAACATTCTTTTTCATGCAGTTCATGAATAAACACCCACCAAACTCAAATTAACAATAGTTAAGTGCTTAAATCATGCTTTGATACCAATTGAAGGAATGAAATATGTAACGACCCGACCCCCTAGGACTTAAGTTAGGCCATTACTAAATACATGCATGCATGAAACTTAAAACGACACTCTGTTATGGTGAAATAAATGCTAATTAAATAAGGTAAATTTAAAAGACTTTCCATTTAAATTCAAATATTAAAAATAACGGTAGGGTACCCATAAATCATAAATGATAATAAATAAATCTGAAAGCGATTCTTAATAGTAAGTTTTAAACATCAATACTGAAAGCTAAGCAAAACATAAAAAGAAGTCTAAATCTCATGAGTGGAAGCATGAAACTAGTCTCAGTGGCTCGATCATGAATTCCGCTTGTCCATCGCCGGTGCATCTTTACCTTTACTTGAAACAACATGAGAAATAATGAGTATAAAATACCTAGTAAGTAACCCCACTACTGGGGTCAGGTTAGGCATTTATGTCCCCTAGATGCCTATCTCTAGTGGAACATATAAATTGTCCTAGTCCTCATGAGACACATACATACATGAAAAAAAAAACTGATTTCTATCCTACTGTAGCTAAATATGCCCACTACCTCTGATGAATCCCGAAGAAAACACAAACTGGTAAATCTCGAAGGAGACACAAATTGGTAAATCCCGAAGGAGACACAAAATCTGGTGAATCTCGAATGAGACACAATATCTAGTGAATCCCAAAGGAAACACAAACTGGTGGATCCCGAAGGAAACACAATAACTGGTGAATCCCGAAGGAGAAACAAACTGGTGAATCCCGAAGGAGACAGAATATCTGGTGAATCCCGAAAGAAACACAAATTGGTGAATCCTGAAGGAGACACAATATCTGGTGAATTCCGAATGAGACACAAACTGGTGGATTCCGAAGGAAACATAATAACTGGTGAATCCCGAAGGAAACACAAATTGGTGAATCCCGAAGGAAACAGAATAACTGGTGAATCCCAAAGGAAACACAAACTGATGAATCCTGAAGGAGACACAATATCTGGTGAATTCCGAAGGAGACACAAACTGGTGGATTCCGAAGGAAACATAATAACTAGTGAATCCCAAAGGAAACACAAATTGGTGAATCCCAAAGGAAACACAATAACTGGTGAATCCCAAAGGAAACACAAACTGGTGAATCCCGAAGGAAACAAAAACCTAGTGGGCATTCTAACTAATCAATAAAATCACTATCATATGCTTGACACCATAATTATCACAATGTGGCTCTATGACATACATATATGCTTTAACATCATGGCTCTACAACAAACACACATGCCTCAATATCCACAGATCACATACAACTTCATGGAATCAAATATCATTTCATGCTAGCATTCAAATATCTATGTGCACAAATACATCTTTCAGATCCTCAAGCAAGAACATACATCGGTTATACTAAACTATCATTTCATCATGATGTCATTCTACCATAACATTCATCCATCATTCTAGCATACATCCAGCGACTGGCCCATGGGCAGTTCCAATAGTAAGATTACTTATCTCGAAGTCAAATTCAGATATTAATCCAAGCTAATAATCTCCAACAAAATAAATCTTGAATTAAGTCCCCTAATACAAACATAATACTAAATTCCAGTCTTTTGGAATCAGGACCCAAACATACAAATTTAATCAAACGATCACCAAATAACTTACCCAAACGAAACTCGCAAGATTTGACTCTAAAATCTCCTCTTAACAGATTTTAAAACTCAATGGATGATAACTTAGAACCTTCAATATACTTAAAATTAAACCATTCTTTTAGTCTAATAATCAATAGGTGACCGACAACCAACAACAAGGATCACAACGCTTACCAAACTACTTGCCGAACAAACTCGAATCCGCTAGGCAACACGTTGCGCACTCTGAAGTACTCCAATCTTGGATCTAAATTCCAAATATAATCGGCATTAATAAAAAAGAAAACCAAAATTTAATGGGCAACCGAGAACCTTCTAAACCCTACCGCTCTTACCCAGAACTTACCAACACTAGCAGAAATCTGATGAATGACCACGAAGGAGGGTAGTGACCGGCGGAGATCGATGGCTGGGCTCGGCCGGTGGGTTGGACGAGCGGCTCGGCCTCAACCAAATAGGACTGGGTAGCGCCGAGTGGCTGCTGGAAGAAAAGGTGCGGCTGCTAGGCATGAAGGCAGTGGCAGGAGTTGAAGCTCGAAGTGGCGGCATCGTTCGGTTGGGCTTGCTTGTGCGTGAAGGCCGGCGCGACTCCAACAGGTCTGACCGACGACGGCGAATGAAGCTGGCGTGTGGCTGGGCTTCACGTCTGACCGACAGCACAATGAGGAGGCTTCGGCACCGACTGCTCATCGGCGTTAGGTTCAACGGAAAACGGTTGTTGGGTGTTCGACGACTAGGGTTTTCACAGGGGGGGTGCACGGTGTGGAAGAAGAAGAAGGGGTAGTTTTTGTTTTTATAAAAAATAAATAAATAAAATAATAATAATAAAACTTAAAAACTTAAAAAGGAAATAAAATAAACTTTATTTTATTCCTTTCCTTATTCCATTTTATTTTACCAACTTCCTTTCTTTCCCAAAAAAAAAAAGAAATTAATTCCTACCATTAATTTCTAAATTGAATAATTTTGTAAGGTCAAAAATTAAATTCCCGCACTTACACTTGAACTCCAAAATTCCAAAAATTTCCTCCACTAACAAAATTATTGAAATTACATTAATACTAAAAAAAAATACGAGGTGTTACAAAATATCATGCACCGGAAGACTACAGAATCAATAAGCACTTAAACTACATTTAATTTGAGTTTTAAACATGTTATTCATATAATATTAAAAAAAAAAAGGTTTGAAACACATATTACCTTTGAAGATTCCTCCACCAATTCAGCTAAAAGACACCAAGATAGAGCTTGAATCTCCGAGAGGACTATCACCGAGATCTTCTCTATTATGCTCAAGCTAGAATATTGTGGTGGAAACACTTGAACAAGTTGAATTGATGAAGAACGAGAGTAGGGTTTTCAGGTTATCAATTCAGAAATTATATTTCAGCATCCTCTCTGATCTTCATGCATGGAGCTTCAATATATAGGTAAAAATCATGCAAATGTATAGGGTTGCATGGTGGGTAGCTCCAGCTTGAAGATCATCACCAAAATTAATTGGAATTTGATGATATTCCATCAAACATGTTAGTGAGGTTTTCCTAAAATTGGAAAATCCATTAACCTAAAATGATTCAAAAAATCATTTTATTTAAATTAATTTTATAAAATAAATTCAAAATAATTAATTTATATAAAACCAATTTTTAATTGATTTTTAATTAAACTTTTTAATTAAAAATTAATTTTAATTTAATATCTAATATTAAATTAATACAATATCACCAATAAATCAATTATTTAAATCATAATTTAAATATTAATTGATTTTTCAATTTCGTTTAATTTCAATTAAATCAAGCATTTATAATTGTATCATATACAATCAATCGAAAACCCTAAAAAATGAATTTGAACATTTCAAATTCATTATCCTAATTTCATACATCAATATTCAATTTGTTATTCAAATTTAATGAGCTAGTAGATAGACTAATGGACCTACAGATCATGAGCTCCAACGATTTGTAATTAATTCGTTAGAACTCTTTAACCAAATCAATTACTATTCGTTAACTATCAAGACATACCATTATAGCTCGATAGTTGCACTCTCCTCACTGTTGATATATTTATGTCCATATAAACTATAATCAATAAGTCAATCCTTTACAAGTTGTTCGTAATTACAGTTGGGTCAAAATCACCGTTTTACCCCTGTAAATACATCTTGTTCCTTAAGTTCCCATTGATCCTCCAATGAACAATTTGATTCAAAATACTACTTATGAATCATGTCCTTATCTACCGTGAGAAGGCGGGGTTCTGATTGTTCAAGACCTGGAATCAGCACTTAAAAGAACAACCTATCTGCTAACCCTAAAATGGGTAGGAGTGAATTCTATCTTGCAGAGCTGTCCTCAGCTATCTATCCGGTCTTATCCCCAAAATGGAAGGCTTATTGAGTAGTGTTGTTGGACTACGCTTACTCATGCAGATCAAAGAATAATCTCGAATAAATAGGAGTTCATAGCTAGCTCAAGATTAAGATCGAGTTATCCTAGGTTACTTAAGTATGAAATAGTCAATTTTAACAGTAAACGATCATTATAAAGAAAAGTGACTATTTCGTGGTCCAGTCTATATGCAAACTCATTGCATAAGATGCTCCTACTCACATGTCTCCATATGAATGATCTGTGGATCACATCATTTGTATTACCTATACAAAATGGGCCGCGTCCAATAGTGTTACCAGGATGAGATACCCAATTTTATCCAAACACTTATAGACCATTTAGGCTGAATACTATTAACTTGATCCTGTTTATGTCACCACATAAAGTTAAAGTATTCATACTATAGCCATGGATATGTTTATTGGATTTTCATAATAGAATGCAAAATCAACAACTTTATTGAATAAAATACTCAATAATATTTTATTAATAAATAGAATATTTAACACGAACTGCGAGATCTAGGACATTCCCAACAATCCTGTAGACCCAGACTCTTCAGATGACCCTAGAACACTTTAACCGTGAGAACCTTTGTAAATGGATCAGCAATGTTGTGCTCTGACGCGATCTTCGTGACAATCACATAACCGCCATGCACAATCTCCCGGATCAAATGATACTTCCGTTCTATGTGCTTGCCTCTTCGATGACTCCAAGATTCATTAGAATTTACTACAGCCCCGCTGTTATCACAATAAAGTGTGATCGGCAAAGACATATTTGAAACAACTTCCAAATCGGTAAGGAACTTCCTAAGCCAAACAGCCTCTTTAGCAGCTTCACAAGCAGCTACGTATTCGACTTCCATAGTGGAGTCCGCGATGCGTCCTTGTTTGATGCTTCGCCATACTACATCCCCTCTATTCAGAGTGAACATTGACCCTGATGTCGATTTCTGATAATCTCTATCAATCTGAAAGTTAGAATTTGTGTATCCTGTAAGGATCAAATCCTTATCTCCATACACGAACATATAGTCCCTCGTTCTCTAAAAGATACTTGAGGATCGTTTTGATCGCCGTCCAGTGATCTAATCCTGGATTGGACTGATATCGACTGACAATCCCTACTGCATAGCAAATGTCAGGTCTAGTACCTAACATTGCATACATAAGGCTACCAACAATCGATGTGTAAAGAATCCGTCTCATTTCCTCAACCTCTTGAGGGGTCTTAGGACACTGTTCCTTAGACAAAACAATTCCATGCCTGAAAGGTGATAAACCCTTCTTGGAATTTGTATTGAGTACTTGATCAACATCTTGTCAATGTACGATGCCTAAGACAAGGCCAACCTGTTGTTCTTACGATCCCTTATGATCTGAATCCTTAGAACAAACTACGCATCTCCAAATCTTTCATTTGGAATTGGGCAACTAGCCATTTTTTAATGGTAGTTAGAAAATCTACATCATTCTCAATGAGTAGGATATCATCCACATACAACACAAGGAAAGCTACTGAGTTGTTGATGATTTTCTTGTAAACACAATGCTCATCAACATTCTGATCAAAGCCATATGACTTGATCACAGTATCAAATCTTATATTTCAAGATCTAGATGTTTGTTTTAGTCTATAAATGGACCTATTAAGCTTGGAAACTTTTTGCTCTTGATCTTGCTTAATGAATCCTTCTGGTTGAGCCATGTAGATGGTCTTCTCAAGATTACCATTCAAAAAAACAGTCTTGACGTCCATTTTCCATATCTCATAATCATAAAATATGGCTATAGATAAGAGAATCTTGATAGACTTTAACATGACAACATGTGAGAAAGTTTCTTCATAGTCCACTCTCTCAACCTGGGTATAACCCTGCCACAAGTCCAGTCATAAAGGTCTGCACCTTTCCATCTACACCTCTTTTCCTCTTGCAGATCCATTTGCAACCTATAGGTTTTACCCCATTAGGTTGATCCACAAGTTCCCAGACGGAATTAAAGTACATAAACTCCATTTTTTGATTCGTGGCTTTAATCCACTCATCTTTGTCAACATCTTCCATTGCTTGCTTATAAGACAACGGATCCTCAACCCCATCATCAGATATGACGTTTTAGGCTTCTATTAAACCCATGTAGCGTTCAGGTGGGTTCACAACCCTCTCACTATGTCGAGGCAGTCTCAACTCTTGAGATGGTTGACTAGATGAAATGACATAAAAAACTCTTGTTGATTTATCAGCCTGTTCAACAACTCTTGTTGAAGTCTTAGCAGTCTCATTAGAAATCTCATTAAAACAAGCTTACTTTGTGGCTTATGATCCCTTATATGGTCTTCTTCCAAGAAGATAGCGTTTGTCGATACAAACACCTTATTCTCACTTAGATCATAGAAGTATCAACCCCCATTTCTTTGGGGTAGCCTACAAATAGGCAAACTTTTGAACGAGGTTCCAAATTTTTAGGGTTGGCCACAAGCACGTGGGCTGAAAATCCTCAAATCCTAAAGTAGCGTAAACTACCTTTACGGCTTTTCCATAACTTAATAGGCGTTTCAGAAACACTCTTTAAGGGACATTGTTCAAAATGTAAACTGCAGTATCTACTGCATATCCCCAAAACGAGTCTGAAAGATGAGCATAACTCATCATAGACCTAACCATGTCCAATAAAGTTCTATTTCTTCTTTCTAATACAACATTCTGCTGAGGTGTGCCTGGGACTGAGAGTTGGGACGTGATTCCATGTTCTATCATATAGTTTTGGAACTCTAAGTCCATATACTTTCCACCACAATCAAATCGTAGTGTTTTTATCTTTTTACCTAACAAGTTTTCAACTTCAGTCTTATACTCCTTGAACTTTTCAAGAGCGTTAGACTTATGTTTCATTAGGTATAGATACCTATATCTAGAATAATCATCTATGAAAGAGATAAAATATTCATACTCACCTCGAGCTCTTACACTCATCAGACCATAGAGGTCTGAATGTATAAGCTCCAAGGTTTCCTCGGCTCTATAATCTTTTCCAGTAAAAGGTCGTTTGGTCATTTTGCTTTCAAGATAAGATTCACATACTGACAAAGAGTTTTCTTCTAAACCATTTAGAAGTCCACATTTTTCCAACTTCTCAATCCTATTGAGATTAATGTGACTTAATCTTGGATGCCAAAGATGAGCATTTTCTTTAGGAGAAACTCTTGGTCATTTTACATTTGTTGCTGTTTTGAACAATTCAATATTAAGCAAGGCTTTTATGACTAACGACCTTAGTACATACAAGTTATTTTCCATTGAACAAAATCAATCTCTATACCATTCTTAAAAATAAACACTTTATTCTCAGAAAAGAAGATGGAATAACTTTGTTCAATCAGATAAGAAACTGAAATTAAGCTCCTTTTGATATGGGGAACTACATAAACGTTATTCAGTAACAGATACCGTTTCTTGTCCAAAAATAACTCCATACAGCAACAGCTGAAACGGCCTCACTAGTACCGACTTTAAGAGTCAACTCTCCAGCTTCCAACTTTTTTCAAGAACTAAATCCTTGATAGGAAGAACATATGTGGTTAGTAGCACCTGAATCAAGTATCCAGGCAAAATCATCATTCTCTACCAAGCACGTCTCCAAGAAAAATAAATCACATTTATTGTCTCCGGACTTCTTCCTTTTCTGGAGAGTAGTAGGATCAATATCAGAACCTATATAAATTCCAAGTTCCATTTCACAGAACAATTCTCGTTGATGAACTTCATCAGAGTCAGCAACAATTGCTTTCTCTTTAGTCCCTTGACATTCAAGACTGGAGATCATCTTGGGAACTGATACCACTGGTTTCTTTGTCATCAATCCCTATTTGCTCAAAAAGTGAGAACTTACGTTCAAAGAATTCTTGAAATGAGTCCATGATCTTACATGCAATGACCAAGTTCTCAACCCTTTTGGCCAATGCATCAAGTATGCTTGCCAAAATGTAAAGTCTGGCCTTACAATTAGCCTTTATCTACACCTCATATGCATTAGAATATTTTGCGGTGCATCAGGGGTCGGGACTTGAGGACGCTCCTAGAACATGACAAAAACAAGGTCGTTTGCCATGAAATATGTTTTAATAGACTCTTTCCAACATATATAATCGGTCAAAGTAGAAAAGGCAACTAACGAAAAATCAAACATTAACATGTTGCTAAAAAAACAAATATATTGATCTACGTTAGATCTTAGCAAATACTTTTTAAAAATAAATCCAATCAAGTTTAGGAAAATCTAAATGAACCCTGTAACACATCTAGTTTTGCAATGATGCTGCAGCAGTTTAGGACAAAAGCCACCAAAGGCTAGTCAATTTATCCCTCCTTTGAATTGAGACACTCTCAACCAATCATTACACTAGAACAACTCTTGTTCCTATAACGACTAGCCATTATTGATTTGGTCAAGAAATCATTAACTTACTTGACAACTTCCCGTAAGTGTGACCCTTCATTTTAGATCCTAGAGTTCTGCCCCAAGCAGCCAATCTGAAGGGAAAAAATCGATTGGAGCAAAAACTAAAGCGACTCTATCTATTTATGAAGTTCGCCTTGATATTGACTAATCGCACAAACCATCCAAAGGGGGATGCTCCCAGGGTGCCTCGAGGCCGTGTAAGAAGGTCTCACAGTGCAAACCAATGAATGAGACCGCAGGACATGTTGACACATATCCTTCTCCCACTTACTATAAATACTCTCTCCGTTCACCTTGATATTAACCCATGCAAACACCGTCTGAAGGGGGACGCTCCCAATCTCACTGTGTGAACATTAAGGGAGAAACGTGAGTGGAATTGACATATCATATATATCTTTTCCTCCCACTGAGTATTTAACAACCTAGGGTTTAGTTTACTTAGAAAAACACGACTAATTATTTTTACTAAGTGACTATTTAGGTTTGCCCAAAAGTAACTCTTACTTTTGAAAGTTAAAACAACTTTTGATCAACATTCATTAAACTCTTTAACGAACATTTAATCAACCGTTGCATGCTTGTATCAAATCTATCTAATTCACCTTTCTAGGTAGGGGTGTTCCGTTTCCTTCAGCTTAAATACCCCAGCCTAGTAGAACTCCCCTTAGACAAAAAGTCCCTAATAGATAGATTTATTACAACCGATTTAAAAGATTAAACTTAGATATCTAATCTCATTAGAACCATGATCTTAGCTCTATCTCAATCAAATTTTAAAACTCTTTTAAAACATGATTAAAATCTAAGTTTGCATGCAACACTTTCTTATTGATTTTAATTCTAATTTTATTAATTATAACACTTATAAAAAATGAAACAATTAAAATCAACCACAATTCGAAGCTAGACATCCACAAGGCATTTATAACTCTTATAAATAAACCTAAGTGTCATGTTCCATGCATTGTTCATTCATTAGTACTTTATATAACTTTTATATAACAAAGTAATGAACCAAGCATACATGCTTTTATATACCCTTATACTTTAACACTTATAATATAAAGATGATGCATGGATATGCTTAATGCATGCATATATTATAACTCTTATATTATATGATGCTGAGCATGCTTTAAGGTAATTTAATCATGCAAACTTCCATATTATAACTCTTATAATATAAAGATGATGCATGAATAAATGCATAACCTAAGGTGAGTTTTAAAACTATGTCATACATTATGGCATATAAACAAACATACATCTCATGTACATTAAATAAAAGTTGGTGGACTGGGATAATTAGCCTTAAAACTGTAAAATTAAAGCTAACTATTACAAAGAGTATCGAGTCCATCGGATCAAACAGGGAACCAGGTCTTGAACCATCCGAGCAAAGCCGCATCTCTTTGATCGTGTAACAGCTCCTTGTGATCGTCTAATAATGCTAATCGAGTATAAACGATCGTGTAGCATGGATCGAGTGCCTTTTAACAATGCGATGAAGCATGAAGGTCACGTGATCGTGCAGCGCACAACAAACAACGCATGCCTAAATGATCGAGTAGACGACAACTATGTGATGAAGCATGATCGTCTAGACGATCAAGGAATAGGCATCAAATATCTCATATTGAATGATCGAGCAGTCAGTGACTATGCGATGAAGCATGCTAGAACGATCGAGTAGACGACAACTATGCATGCCTAAACGATCGACTAGACGACAACTATGCAGCGCACAACGAATAACGCATGCCTAAATGATCGAGTAGAGGACAACTATGCAATGAAGCATGATCGTCTAGACGATCGAGGAATAGGCGTCAAATATCTCATATTGAATGATCGAGCAGTCAGTGACTATGCGATGAAGCATGATCGACTACCCGATCGTTTAGTGTGCACGTCTACCATGCGTCAAGTATCATATACTCTATGCGATCATTTACCTCGAGCGTCTATGCGATCGAGCAACCAACACAACATGATCAAGTAAACTTTCTAATCGATCGTTTAACATCAGCCATGCAATCGTTTAGTACATACTACACGATCGGGTAGAACTTTTCTACACGATGGTTTAGCCAAATCTAAACGATCGTTTAGCCTGAGCTACACGATGCGGCCAACCTTCGGTCTTCTTCCTCGATGAGAACAACTTCTTTATGTGTCTTTGAAGACTTATCACGAATGACTCAAACACAAAGAAAACTTTGAATACAGACTCAATTGCTTATTAATTATGCCCAAAACACAGGGGCCCTTACAAATTATCACTTTGTAAACTTAAAAAAAGATTTAAACATAGGCAATAATCCTGTAACATCCATAAAACCATCCACAAGATTTAAAACCCACCAAGACTGTAAAATAAAGTTCAATACAACAATGGAATTTGGAATATCAGAACAACCTGGCTCTGATACCAATTAAAGGAACTCTAAATAGAGAACCAATGACTGGAAGCGGATCGTTCCAAATGCCATTGAGACAAATCACAAACAATTATAGTCTAAAAGGACAGATTATGCATAACGATAAAATTACAACATGCTTCTTAAAGAACAAACAAGGGATAGAGTATGTCATACTTTAGAAGAACCCTTTCTTTAAGTATCCCTCTATCGTTCAACAACGCGTCCAACAGCATGATCTTGAATGCAACGATCAGAACTTGATCTCAACGATCAACTGGGTGAACCTCAACCCTCAAACAAAACAAGAACACCACCATAAAGGTTATCTTGGTATTCTTGGTGTGAGAATCCAAGAGTTGTGGGCTCTGTATGACTTTAGTTAGAGGAATGAAGAAGGTAAACGATCGAGTAAATGGGAGAAGGAAGAAGCCTATCGTATAGACTTATACTCGATCATGTAGTAAGAAGAAGCCTATCGTATAGACTTGCTACTCAATCGTGTAGCAACGAGTAACCATCGTATAGTAAATTCAATACTTGATCGTTTAAGCTGTGAGGCACTATGTTTCATAAAACTCTTTTACTCGATAGTTTTCTTTTTGTGAAACGATACAATAATCAATCATCATTTAATTTGGAAAACCATTTTCCTTTTTATCTCACAGTTATTATAAACCGCAAATTAACCTCCCACTCAAGTCGGTTGTTAAGAAAAAGAATAATTATCACATAATTAAATATTATAAATAAATATAATAACTAACTTATTATATTATATTTATAACCTATAGTTTTAATATTGCATCATATGCAACATATAAACCATAGTTCTTTTTCTGTCTTATTGTATTTAATATAAATCATATTTATATTCATTCCTCCAATAATAATGTATCAAACACATTGTATCAATTATATCACATATAATTGAATTTCCTTTTGTTAATTTGAACACTTCAAACTAACCCAAAATCTGATTCTCAACTTGAACCCATTGAGCTACCAAGGGGATCTTATGAACCTGTTGCTTAAAGCTCTAACGGTACGTGAATAACTGACTAAACTCTTTAATCACGGTATTCACCATTTATTAACTGTTGGGCACTCCACTAATGACCGACAATTGCACTATTCGCACTACAAATATATTTTTGTGTCCATATAACCAATCAACAGTGTGATGATCCTTCACAAATCGTTCGTAATTATAGTTGGGCCAATTTACCGTTTTACCCCTATAGTTACATCTAACTCCTTAAGTGCCATTGATTCCTCTAATGAATAATAAGTCATAGTCCCACTATGACCAAGTCCTCTCGAGCCAGGAGAGGGTGTGGCCATTATGTTCAAGCCCCAGAATCAACCCTTAAGGGAGCAATTTATCTACTTACCCCTGCTATGGGGAAGGTGTGAATTTCGTCTTGTGTAGCTGAGCTCCCAGCTCCCCAATCAGACGAGTCCCCAAAATGGTATGCTTGTTGAATTGACATTCTGACCACTCTCACCCATACAAATCAAAGGACCGCCCTCATGAGCAGGAGTTCCCAACTCACTCAGGATTAAGGTCATGTCACCTATGGTCATTCTAGTGAAATGTAAGTCTTAATTATCAACGACGTTATATAAAGGGACTAATCATTTCGTGGTCCGGTCTTATACAAACTCTTTGTATAGGATACCCCCGCTCTCATGTCTTCACATGAATGGTCAGGATCAAACCATTTGTAGCACTTTACACCACTTATAATATCTACAAAGCGGACCGTATCTGTAATGTCATCAGGATAAGGCATCCCTCCTTTATCCATCTACTACATACCATTTAGGTTATTACTTAAGGTATGATCCACTTGTATGTCTCCACATACATGCTTAAGTTACATAAAATAACCACGGATCTTAGTTTATTGGATTGAGTAAATGTTTATAAAATAAAATTTATTTTATTAATAACAATATGTTTATAGAATGTTTACAACAAGACTACCAGAAGATTTAGGACACCAATCCCAACAAAGTGTATTATCTTTCTTGACACGAAAATTGTATTAAGAAACATTTATCCTATAGACCCATACTCTACAAGTGACCCTCAAACACTATAGTCGTGAAGGCCTTCGTAAACAGATCAACAACGTTGTGCTCCAAAGCTATCTTAGTGACAATCATGTCCCCTTGATGCACAATGTCTCGGAAGAGATGGTATTTCCGCTCAATGTGCTTGCTGCACTTATGTCTTCGAGGCTCACAGGAATTCACCACAACACCACTATTATCTCGATATAAGGTGATAGGCCTAGACATGTTTGTAACAACTTCCAGATCAGTCAGGAATTTCTTGAGCCAAACAACCTCCTTAGCAGCTTCACAAGCTACTACATACTCGAACTCCATGATGGAATCCGCGATGTACCCCTACTTGGTGCTTCGCTATACTACAGTCCCTCTGTTAAGAGTGATGATCCTGAAGTAGATTTCCTAGAATCCCTATCAGTCTGAAAATCAAAGTCAGTATATCCTGTAAAGATCAAAACCTTAGAACCATACATAAGCATGTAGTCCCTTGTTCTCCAAAGATACTTGAGGATGTTCTTGACAGTTGTCTAGTGATCATATCCTAGATTAGACTAATATCTACCGACTATCCCTACTGCGTAGCAGATGTTAGGTTTAGTACATAACATCGCATACATCAAACTGTCTACGACAAATGCATAGGGGGCCCATCTCATTTCCTCAACTTATTAAGGTGTCTTAGGACACTATTTCTTAGACAATGTAACTCCGTCCTTAAAAGGCAAAAGGCCTCTATTGGAGTTTTGCGTCAAGTACTTGATTAATATCTTGTCAATGTACGATGCCTGAGACAGTGCTAACATTTTGGTCTTTCGATCTCAAAAGATCTGAATCCCAGGAACAAACCGAGCCTCTCCCAAATCTTTCATTTTGAATTGGGTCACTAGCCAGTTCTTAACTAAAGTCAATAAGCCTATGTCATTCCCAATGAGTATTGTCTACATATAACACTAGGAAAACTACTGAACTGTTGATGATTTTCTTGTAGACACAAGGTTCATCAACGTTTTGGTCAAAGGCATGAGATTTGATCGCAGTATCAAACCTTATGTTCCAAGATCGAGATGCCTATTTCAGTCCATAACGGGCTGGTTCAGCTTGCAAACCTTTTGTTCTTGATCTTAGACTATGAATCCCTCGAGCTGCACCATATAAATAGTCTCCTCAAGATTGCTATTCAGAAAAGTAGTCTTAACATCCATTTGCCATATCTCATAGTCATAATATGAGTCAATAGATAGGAGGATGCGGATAGACTTCAGCATGACAACAGGCAAGAAAGTCTCCTTATAGTCGACTCCCTCTACTTGGGTATAACCCTTTGCCACCAGTCTAGCCTTTAAGGTTTACACCTTCCCATCAACACCTTGTTTCCTCTTCTAGATCCATTTACAACCTATAGGTTTAACCCCATCAGGTTGATCTACAAGATCCCAAACTGAATTGAAGTACATAGACTTCATTTCGAGATCCATGGCTTTGATCCATTCATCTCTGTCAACATCCTCCATTTTCTTCTTGTAAGACAAAGGATCATCAACCTTGTCATCAGCTACCATAGCTAAGATTTCAGTTAAACTCATATAACGAATAGGTGGGTTCTCAACCCTCCCACTACGTCGAAGTTCCCACAACACTTGAGGTGGATTTGACCTACTAGATGAACCTATGTCAACAACTCTTGTTGAGGTAACATACTCTTCAACAACTCTTGTTGAAGATTCAGTAGTTTCTTTGGAAAGCTCATTCAACACGATTTTGCTTCTAGGTCTGTGTTCTTTTATATGATCCTCCTCAAGAAAAGTAGCATTTGTTGATACAAATACTTTTTTTTCTTTAGGATCATAAAAATAACCTCATCGCGTCCCTTTGGATAGCCTACAAATAGGCATAGCCTCGAATGTGGTTCCAATTTCTTAGGAGTAGCCTCAAGCACATACATTGGGAAACCCCATATACGAAAATGACGTAAACTAGCTTTATGACAATTCCACAACTCCAAAGGTGTTCTGGCAACACTCTTGGAGGGAACACAGTTTAGGATATGGGCTGTAGTCTCTACTGGAAAACCCCAAAACGAGTCAGGTAAGGAAGGGTAACTCATCATCGACCGAACCATGTCCAACAGGGTTTGATTTCTCCTCTCCGATGCACCATTCTGTTGAGGTGTACCAGGTGCTGAGAGTTGGAAAACTATTCCATGTTCTATCATATAGTTTTGAAATTCAGAATCCAAAAACTTTCCACTTTGATCAAATCAAAGTGTTTTAATCGTTTTATTTAATGCATTTTCAACTTCAACCTTAAACTCTTTGAACTTTTCAAAGGACTCAAACTTATGTTGCATTAAATAAACGTACCCATACCTCGAATAATAATCAGTAAAGTGATGAAGTATTTATAGCCTCCCCTGGCTTGTACATTCATCGAACCACAAAGTTTGAATACACTAGCTCTAGAGGCTCTTTGGCCCTATAACCTTTTCTAGTAAAAGGTCTTTTAGTCATTTTGCCTTCAAGGCATGACTGTACACACAGGTAAAGAATTTTCTTTTAACTCGCTTAGAAGTCCATTCTTCACCAACCTCTCAATCCTATTGAGATTGATGTGCCCTAAATGTAGATGCCAAAGTTAGACATTTTCTTTAGGATAAACTTTAAGTAATTTGTTTTGAGTTACGACAGTTTTAAACATCTCTATGTTATGGAGGGAATTTGTTGCTAACGGCCTTAGCACATACAAATTGTTTTCCAGTTGAGCCGAACATATATCAACTCCATTTTTCATAATAAACACTTTATTAACAGAAAAAGTCAGTGTATAATTATATTCGAGCAAAGACTTTACATAAATTAAGTTCCTCTTTAACTCGGGAACTATATAAACATCATTAAAAATGATAAACCTATTATGTAAAGTCAAGCGAAGACCTCCCACTGCCACAACTAAGACGACTTGTCTGGTTCCAACTCGCATCATCATCTCACCAGCATTAAACTATCGCCAGGAACTAATTCCCTGAAATGAAGAACAAACATGGTTAGTGGCCCCATAGTCAATAATCCAGGCATAATCATCATTCTCCACTAAACAAGTTTCCAAAACTACTAAATCGTATTTACCTTGTTTGGCCTTCTTCTTCTCAGCCAAATAACGTGGGCAATTCCGCTTCCAGTGCCCGTTCTGGTTGCAATGAAACACTTTTCATTGTCAACCCTCACTGGTTACCTACCCCGTGGAGTAGTAAGTTGTGGGTTAGCAGGTGCCTTCCACTTACGACCCTTCTTCTTCTTCCACTTGCTGGTGCCGAAAGAAGAAGGTGCAGACTTAATTCCTGAGGTCGAACCTTTATGGAACTTTTTGAAAGATGAGGCAACATTTGCCTCACCAACCTTATTTTCCTTGCTTTTCAGTAAAGATTGGAAAGTCTGCAACTCATTGAGTAGAGTTGTAAGTTTGTAATCAACCCTGTTTAGAACAGTGTTGCTTACGAAATGAAGAAAGATTTCTGGTAACAACTCCAGAATTATGCTAAACTAGTTGGCCTCATCGATGCTCAACCCATTCATCTCTGCCACATTGAAGTGGACCATCATATTGAGAACATGTTCTCAAACAAATGTTCCCTCCTTCATGCGTGAATTGAAGATGTACTTCAGAGCGTCGTGCCTGAGCTGCTCGGTCGGTTGTTTGAACATTCCCCTCAGGGACTCCATGATCTCGCGTGCAGTGATCATGGACTCATGCTTCTTGGCCAAATTTTCGTTAAGGCTGACCAAGATATACGCTCAGGCCTTTTCGTTCGCTCGTGTCCAGCGCACATATGCGTCTCGAACGTTTTGAGTAGCGTTGGGAGTGGAATAAGAGGACACTCCTCCATAAGGACAAACCTTAAGTCATCGATGACTAGTATCGTGTTAATGGTATTCTTCCAACTAGTATAATTTTCGCCAGTCAATTTGTCGGTAGCAATAAGTGAAAGAGTAGCGGTAGCCATAATTAAAAAAAAAAAGCTGAAAAATGAACATACTTAATAAGTCTAATTGCATTAAACCACTTTTAACACCAATTAAGTTTTAGCAAAATAGTTCTATTGTACCCTAAGTGACATCTATTTTGCAATGATGCTCCAGTGAGGCAGGAAAAAAGTCATCGTACGGTGATCAAGTGCCCCTTCACTGGAATGAGACAATCTCAAGCATTAGACAGAAACAACTCCTTGTAACTGAATCTAACAGTCACCATTGTTCGGTTCAAAATTTGTCAACATCCTTAACAATTCTGTGTAAGTGTAACCCTCATTTTAGGTCATTTTGAGACAATGTTCTAATAATTGTTTACATAGTAGATTTATTTCTGATGGGTCATAATTTTTCTTGGTATTAGAAATTTTCACGTAAATTATTGTATTTGTTCATACACTATTAGTGGGAATCTTTCCAACACTAATTTCCTTATCAAGAAATCAAGGATACATGTTTGAATGTTTAGTTGAACTCCAAATAAGTTCTTAGGAACTAGTATTTTTAGTTTTCAAAAATTAGTTTGACATTTTAAAATATGGTAGTAGTCGAGTGTTTTTCCAACGCTAATTTTCTTACTAGGGATTGAATTTTTAATCAAATTCCAAATAAGTTTTTAAAAACTATTATTTTCAATTTGCAAAAAATTGGTTTAGTGTATCAAAGATGGACAACAAAAAGTGTGTTCGTGAGACTAATTCTTTAAGTGACATACAATATTGATTTTTATGGTATGTTTTCTAAGTGCCCATGTGACCATTTTTTTAAGTAATGATATGATATTGATTTTTGTGGTATATTTTTAAAGCTGCAATTTTTTTATTATTTAATAAGTCATCAAACTTTCCAGACACAAACTTAAAATATAAAAATAAAACTTATAATTTAACCAGAAATTTTATTGTATATTTCAAAAGCCATTAAAAAAAATAAACACAATAGCATTTAAAAAGTTTTAAGCCCCACACTTAAAAAGGTTGATTGGTATGATATATATATATATAATTTGAAAGATGAGAAATTTTGACAGATAGAAAAATGTCAAACTATTTACAAAAGTAACAAAAAGGAAAAAACAATACTGATAGACTTTTATTAACGTCTATCAATGATAGACTTTTATCATTTTCTATAATATCGATGGACTTCTATTGATTTTTGAAGATTAAAATTTTACTTTTCTGTGTAAATAATTTTTATATTTTTCTATTTTTAAAAATCCTCTTAAAAAATAGTTTAAAAGATTGAAAAAATTTTATAGATAGAAAAAAATGTCAAACTATTTACAAAAGTAACAAAAAAGAAAAAAAAATACCGATAGACTTCTATTAGTGTCTATCAATGATAGACCTTTATCATTGTCTGTAACATCGATAGACTTCTATGGACTTCTATTAAAGAAGATTAATTTTTTTTTTTTTGTGTAAATAATCTTCATATTTTTCTATTTTTAAAAAATCTCTTAAAAAATAGTATTTTAAACCTTTACGAAAAGATAATATTTGAGAGATGCTTTTGTGTAATAAATGTTTGTTGTTAAAAAATGAATTAAAGATTTCTAAACATATTATTCAACTAAAATTAATGTAATATGTTAAATCATTTAATGACTATCATTATGTTATTAGTTTAAATTTTTAAACATAGAAATTAAACAAGAATAAAATTATTATAAAAAAAAACTCGTAAATGAAACTTAAATTTTAATTTGTGGATAAGTGATGTTGAGATGAATGTTGGAGAGTAGATGCTTGTTTTAGGCATTGGGAAAGGGGCGTAGCAACAAAAACAAAAAGCAGAGGAATTTAGAATTTAATGAAAAAAGCAGAGGAATTTAGAATTTAATGAAAAAAGCAGCGAAAAAGAGAGAGAGAGAAGAAGAAGAAGAGAAAAAAGAATTAGATGCATCGCGTTAAGTAGGGCGGGCAGTGGCCATACACACATGAGATACTTCCGACTTTCCAGTATCTGCCAAACCGAAACAATACAAAATTTAGAGAGAGAGAGAGGGAAACTTAAGAGAGGTTGCTGGTTTTCCAGTTCCGATCTCAGCATTGAAGTTAGCGAGCAGCAGCTGTATGTGAATGGAGGATTTGACGTCTTCTTCCGATGAACTGAAGAAGAAGGATTTGGAGCATGAGAAGAAGAACAACAACAACAAGAAAGGGGCGTTGGGTTGGGTTGAATGGTTGAGAGGTTGGATGTACGTCATTCATGAGATGCTATTTCAAAGAATCCTGGCCAGCCATCTGCAGAATCCTATGCCTCTTCCTCCGGTTAACGACCTTACTTGCATTGTCACCGGATCCACCAGCGGTATTGGCCGCGAGATTGCCAGGTTTTCATTTCTCTCATTTCCTCTCCCTGCTTAACTAGGGCACTTTTCACAACGAGTTTCAATTTTATGGAATCAGTTGCTTCTTTCTCTTCTCCACTTCTTCTTTTGTGGCTCCTTCGGAATTTCACTGCTTTCCGTTCCTTGATCTTCGTGATTCAGTAGACACTTGCTGCAGTTTCTTATTTGGAAATTATTTTTTCCCTTTTCTCTTTATTTTTTTCAATGGAGCAGGCAACTGGCAGAATCAGGGGCACATGTTGTCATGGCAGTCAGGAACCCAAAGGCTGCTCTCGACTTGATTCAGAAGTGGCAAAATGATTGGTCTGGCATGGGCCTTCCTCTCAATATTGAGGTATCGAAAATCCACGATGTTTTACTTTCTGTTGGAAAGAGCAATCATATTGAACTCTGTAGCTTTGCATCAAATGAATTCTGAACTTCAAATTATATTCTATAATTTATAATTTTAGAAATAGTAGCTATTGTATGTCAACGAGTGATATATGTTGTTTTCTTTTCTAGGTAATGGAACTTGATCTTCTATCTCTGGATTCTGTCGTGAGATTTGCTGAAGCTTATAATGCTCGTATGGGACCTTTACATGTTCTTATCAATAATGCAGGAATATTTTCCATAGGAGGTTAGTAATCTTTTGCTCGTTTGTCTTATTTTCCAATTCCTTATTGCCACGGCTGAATCATCTTAGTTATTTACAAATGGCAGTTACTTTTCGTATTATAACTTTCTTTAGTTGACAGATGCTAACAGGAACTATATTGATGATGCCGATGAGAGTACTGTTGTCATTGAAATAGTTTGTGCTTATTATTCTCTATTTTTAGAATATAATGCATTTTGTTGAAGTTTCTTGTGATTGCTTACTTGATATTTAAAATCCACCTTGCTCATTGATTACCATTCCCATACTAGTTTCCAACTTTTGTCCACCTCTTTTCTGTTATAGACATTTTATGCTGACTATTCCTGCGAGTATAAATACTTATTATGATCCTATACTTGCCAATGGCATTAACTGATTTCATTAAATAAAATAGTTTTGAATATTTATTCATTTCATTCATCTTATGTAGTTGTGGGACAATTACATTTCTTTTTATTATAATAATATTTATAATTTTATGAAGACATATGTGCCAATGTCTTAGTTTAATTTGAGTTTATTGTCTCTAGAGCCACAAAAATTTTCTAAAGATGGTTTTGAAGAGCACCTGCAAGTGAATCATTTGGCACCTGCATTGCTTTCAATATTACTCTTGCCATCCCTTATCAGAGGTTCCCCAAGCCGAGTAATTAATGTGAACTCCGTTGTAAGTTTCATGGGCACTATACAAAAGCATAGAACACACGTTTTTTGCATCATATAATATCTATACATGTGCATATTTTGGAAATGGTAGTCTGTTTCAAGCCATATCTGTATACATCATGTGCTTAGCCAATACATTTTATTCTACTCATTTTATCATAAATGTCTGTTATTGCTTCTTTTTTCGTTCTATGAATAAGAAGTAATCAACACTTGTGAATATTATGTAATGAAAATTGTAGCTAATCAATAGCACAATCAAGTGCATATGTAGTCTATGTGTGATAACAAATTTCTTTTTTCTGTCTTCCGAAAAATAAAGTAAAGATAAAGCCTGGGAATAAATTGGAATGATTTAACTTCTATATCTCTGTAAATTATATGCTGCATCAGTTGCATGGAGAGTCCAGGATTGGATTTTCAACATTGACATATTTCAATCCCTACAACTCTAGGTTCATCTGTAACTTGGAAGCGATTTTATCTGGCTAGTTATTACTAAAGATCATGGATTCATAGTGGCAAAATAGATCCTTCGTATTTCATCATTGATGCTTGTTTCTATCATTGTAATCCTGGTTACATGCTTAATATGTAGATGCACTATGTTGGCTTTGTTGACACGGAAGACATGAATATTGTTTCATCGAAAAGGAAATTCACAAGCTTGGTTGGATACTCAAGCAGTAAGCTGGCACAGGTGTAGTTACTCGTCAATTACTCATTTTCTTCCCATAACACCTGCCTTTCTCATGTTGGATTTCCTGGAAACTCTCCTCTTATTATTGTGTTTCTTTTTCTTTTTCCTTAATTTGTTATTATTGTGAATTCAATTATGATATTCCATATTCTTTGTTTCTTGGACAATTTAATCATTTATTAACATGTAAAACAACGATCTTATTCTGTTTAGTTGTCGTTTCTCCCCCTTTTAAAATGCCAATCCATGGAAAAGCACTTCTCTTTGGGAGCGTGACTCCATTAAAATCTTTTTGCGAAATTAAAAAAAATCAACAATGCTTCTGTAGCCTTAAAATTTCTCTCTTGTATATAAAGATTTTCAATGTTCCTAGCATCTGTATGATTTTTGTTTCACATTTTGCTTCTTCCTGTACATCCTTCTTGATTCTTCTTTATTTTGTATACTTTGAGTAAGGAGTCTTGAGCTAGTCTATCAAATAAACAATACTAATATCCCCGGTATATTTATTCAATTATTTTTTGCTAATAGTTGATTGGGTAATTTGTTGATTTCTTAGATGATGTATTCACTGTGCGTTGACATTCTCACCTTTTGATTGTCTGGTTTGATCTTGAACTACTGGTTCGTATATGCCAACATTACATAGCTTGGTCTGATGGTTTCTGGATTACAGGTTATGTTTAGCAGTGTTCTTCATAAGAAGCTGCCTGTCGAATCTGGCATCAATGTTGTGTGTGTATCACCCGGGATTGTTCATACAAATGTGGTAAGTTTTTATTCAGAGGAAGTATCAGCCTTTGATAGCAGAAACAAGATATAATATTTTCAGTTGTATTCATATCATCTCGTTGATAGCAGAAACAAGATATAATATTTTCAGTTGTATTCATATCATCTCGATCTCATACGTTTGTTTGGTATGACTACGATATAAGATTGAAGTAATCATTTATATTATTATTATCATCCCATCATTATCTTTCAGAAGAGGTGATGACACTTAAAATTTGCTAACTGAAACTGCGTATGTTACTAAGTATTTGTATGACATCTCAATAAATGGATTGAGTTTCTGCTAAAATTCGCAGCAGCTTCTAAAACTTTTCAGACATTTTTCTCTCACCGAAATATCCTTCATCTGTGTATGGCAATTCACTCTGAGGGCTGTACCTTACACCGCCGTTAATTTCTGCACATTCTGTTCTTGTGTTTAGCTTGCACTTCACTCCAAAACAGAGCATTATTTACTGTAAGGTCCCTAGTTAGGAATATATTGGGATAGTTAGTGGAATATTAGTATGGGTATTAAAATGGGGAAATTAGTCCATAGTTGGTGAGTTGGTTAGGTCTTTTAGTTATAAATAGAGGAAGTGGGGTGGAAGTAAGTGTGAAGAATTTTATGTGGGATTTCCTAATTGGGAATTTGGGAGAGGATTCTCAGCCCTCTAGAATGTTCTGAGGTATATTGTAATTTCTTCATGATATTGTAATATAATTCTATCTTTTAGTTTTCTTGTTTGTTCTTTTTGCTCTTGAGTTTTCTTGTTAGGAGGTATCCTAACATTTACATGATTATTGTCAAACCTTATGTTGATGATGGCTGCCTCAAAACCACATCCATGTCACCAAAATTATAGGCCATTGTCTGGAATATTATATTTGCTGTACCTTATACCTTATTGTTAATAGAATTGTGCTGAGTGGTTTCACTATCAGTCAGGTAGTTGAATTTTATCTTTTGAATGTAGTTAATATAAGTTGTCTCTATTTGTATCATGTTTAATTTTGTGTGTCGATGCAGGCAAGGGACCTTTCAAAATTTGTTCAAGCTGCTTATGGCCTAATTCCTTATTTTATCTTTAGTCCTCAAGAAGGTAATTTGTTTCTAGCGATGACATTGTTTCTTGTCTTAAGCAAATAAGAAAAATGCCAATCTTTATTGAGGTATTAGTATGTGCTGCTCAACATGTGGGTTAACCCAAATAATACTCGCTTTGTACCATCCAGACGCATGCTTTTAAACTTTGCTGCCTGTGAGCCACATAGAGACCACTTTCATAATTGTTTTATTCTTTGTTCTGAACTACTTCAACTTCATCCTTAAATGAAATAAAGTAGTTACACTCGATAACAATTTCTTGTTTCATAATTCCTCAAGTATTTTTGGTTGAGATATGTTCTATCAAGAAAGAATCGGATGAGAAAATACACAAGTACCTTTAGAAAGAAGGCTGAACTGCTATTTCTAATGTTGTCACGATCAAGCTGCCTTTTCCGAAGGTAGAAACGCATAATTCCAATTAACAAGATTTTAGCTCTCAAATGGTTCTTTGTTTTTATTCAAGGAAATACCAAACACTGGGGGTGAACAGAAATGCCTCCTACGGAAATGAAAGAACCTGTTGCACCTGTGAACTTTTTTCATTAATGAAAATCCTACTAAGATACTTTGCGTTAACATAACTTTGGCTTTGATTGAGGTGAATCCATTTTGAAATGTCTTCGTTGAGCCCGATGCATGTTTTATGTTTTCTTTGCCACCTCTCTCTATTTCTCTTGGCATTTAATGTCCAATATACATCATTATTCGCCACTTGCAGGTTCTAGAAGTACTCTCTTTGCTGCTACTGATCCTCAAGTTCCAGAGTACTGCGAACTACTTAAAGCAGATAACTGGCCTGTTTGTGCGTTTCTTTCCCAAGAGTGTCGTCCAACAAATCCTTCAGAAGAGGCACACAACGTTGAGACTTCTTACCAACTCTGGGAGAAAACATTGGAGATGGTTGGTTTGCCTTCAGATGTCGTAGAGAGGCTATTAGAAGGGGAACAAGTGGCTTGTCACTACGGAGCTGAATCGGCCGACTAATGGTATAATTAGTTTCCAGGTTCAACCTCATAAATCAATGATAAAGCACTAAATTCACCTAATTTAACCTCATGACAAATTTCTGTTCTTAGCATTTGATAGACGGCGATATTTTTGGGACACGAATTGGTCATCAAATCATACATCATAACAAACAGAAATGAAGATTTTGTCGTATTATTCGGTTCAATTGCTATTAACCTCTTTGGTTCGTCAGAAAGATTTACAGAGGAATTGGGTTTTCCGCCCATTTGTATATTACGGCGCTTTTGTGGACGTCCCATTGTGTTATTAATTAAGTACAAGTGAAAACTGGTACTTGACCGGCACCCCATAATCCGGGCTGTTATCAACTATATAATAGTAGATGAAGTAACAATGACATCAATGATGCCCTTTTTGTTTTCAAGTTCTCTTGTCTAATGTGAAATAGCAGCATCGCAAGGCAATACAATTTTGTTGCCGACTTTTTTTTATTTTTTACTGTTCGAACCACAGACTCTTGGTTTCATGCACACGTACATACCAATTGAGTTAGATTCTGTTTGATGTTTTTTTTCATATATTTCAAAACTGTAAAAAGTGTAGTTAATACAAAGTTAAAACAAACCACACATCTTGCCTAATTACGAAGGTTATTCAGGCTCCATTTGAACGACTATTTGGTTTTTCTAAAATTTGTGTTTTTTTTTTTTTTTTTTTTTTATAATGGTTTTAGGAAATACTTGAATTAATAGCTAAATTAAAAAACAAAAACAAGTTCTTAATATCATTTTTCAAAGCTTGTTTTCTATTTTGAAAACATTTGGAAGATCGGATAATGGAGCAAATAAATTTATAGTTTATAAGTTTTTTTCTCTTTTTAAACCAATTAAATAATCGTTAGCGCTTACAAATTTTATTTTTCTTATAAGGATAAGATCTAGGTAACAAGAACGTCTACCACCTAAAGAAAATAAGTGAGTATTAGTTTTTTTTTATTTCAAATAAAATTATATGGTGAACGAGTAAAAAATATCACATTATGTATACCAGTGAAGTTTATTTTTGTTATAATTGGTTACATTTTTCACGTGTACCTGCTACTGTATTTAAGAGAGGATTTCCTCATTGATTGAATAAAACGAAGTTCATTTCCTCTCCATTGTGAAATGGTATAAAAGAGCAAATTTCACGTTTTGCGCCCTTCCCCACCCCTTTCCCTCGTCTTCTTCATCATGACCACCATTCCGATGGTTTCGATAAACCCTAACCATGAATCTTCTTCGATTGATGCTCAATTCAATCTGTTTCATCTCCATCATTCATACGGCCCGACTATGGTTCTCGTCACGCAACCTCTGATAGGAGCTAGTAATGATGATGATCACACTTTTAGGCAAAAATAATGAAGGATTCATCTGGAACAATTGAAAAACCAAGCACTAAAGAGAAGAATTTATCAGCAGCATGGAAATGCAATAACGATATCATCACTTCGTGGATTTGGAATTCAATTTCAAAAGAAATCACGATGAGCATTGTCTACTCCTAATCTGCAAAATTAGCGTGGGATGAATTCAAGAATCGATTCAAATAGAGCAATGGTCCACATATCTATCAACTTCGCAAAGAATTGGTCACCACGAACCAAGGTACTCTCTCTGTCGAAGCCTACTATACAAAATTGAAAACTGCGTGGCAAAATTTGTGTGATTATCGACCTTCCAAAGAATGCTCTTACGGAGGAATTAAGAAGATACTTGTACATTTTGATTCAGAATTTGTGATGATATTTTTTATGGTACTGAATGAATCCAATTTTGTGCGCTCAAGTTCTCTTAATGAATCCAATTCCTAATATTACTAAATTGTTCTCCCTGATTATACAAAAGGAACACCAACGCTCCCTCACTTCAAATACATCGATTTTTCCTTCATGAATTGAATCTACTACTTTGCTTGCTTCTGCTAATGAATCAGACAAGATGTCCTATGCAAATTCTCGAAAGGACAATAATTGGGCTATCTGTACTCATTATGGATTTAAAGGACATGTAGTTGAGAAGTGTACAAGCTACATGGCTATCATCTTGGTTATAAGCTAAGAAATCAAGCTGCTGCCAATTCTAATACAACGGAAGCCTCTTCTATACAAACTGCTATCAACTCGGTTACTCAGAATGTGCAACAGCCACCAAATTTCTTTGCAAGCCTCTCCTCTCAACAAGTCTTACAACTGATGGAGTTACTTAACACACATGTTAAGAATACTCCAGAGATTGCTACTACTGCCATGGCTCACATAACAAGTACTTCTAAACCAACTTGTTCTCAACTTTGGATAATTGATTCTTGTGCCTCCAAACATGTATGTTATATGCATTCTCTGTTCCACAATTGGCACAAGGCATTTAATGTCACTGTCACTCTTCCCACTGGATACACAGTACATGTTGAATTCATTGGTGATGTACATATTTTTTAAAATCTCACGTTACGAAATGTCCTTTTTGTGCCTAAATTTGAATTCAATCTTATATCCGCGAGTTCACTCCTACAAGATAAACGATTATCCATCATCTTTTCCGACACTTCATGCCTTATACAGGACAGTTGCAGATCGACGATGATTGACAAGGTTGATTGTTTAAATGGCCTTTATCTGCTTGCTCCTCCAGCTAAGTCTTCACATAATTCTAATGTTTGTAATATTCATGTTGATACATGCCACTCATGAATAGGTCATCTTTTTCATAAAAGATTGACATTGTTGAAAGATATTACCATAAACAAACACATCAGTCCCTGCCCTATATGTCCCTTAGCAAACAACATCGTTTATCTTTGGAATCAAATAATAATGTTGCTTCTTCTTCTTTTGATCTAATTCATTGGGATGTTTGGGAATCTTTTAAGGTTCCTACATATCATGACTATCGATATTTTCTAACTTTAGTGGATGATTGTTCTCGGTATACATGGATTTATCTCCTACGTGCGAAGTCAAATGTTCTACACATTATTCCAAGATTTTTTCAGTTGATAGAGACTCACTACTCCAAGATTATCAAAATGTTTGAATCAGACATGTTGTGATGAAAGCCTTAATCGCAGCTAAAATCTCAGAACCAAACTCATTATTAATTTGGGTTTTCTAAAATACGGGTAATTCAGAAAAATACAGAGAACTAATTAAACCAAAATTAGCCTACCATAAAATTTCTCTAGGCATGCAATTAGAGAATAGGGATAAAGATTTGCCTTTGTAGAATCAAATAAAAAAACAATTCGACAATGAATCGAAATTTACACCACCACAGAGGTTATTTCCCTATCCTCTTCTGAGATAAAAAAATCACACAGCAACCAACAAAACCACTTTGAATTGGTCGAACTGGATCGAATCACCCTAGACCGTCGTTGAACTGCCTGCAATGCAACCCTAACATTGCATTGTTGTAGCGTTGCAACGCCGTGAGCAGCGCTACAATGCTACGACTCCAGGTTGCATTTCTAGGTAGAAATTACAACTGTTTTTCTTTTTGACCAAAAAAAGGTTTTGATCTTCATCAAATACAACCCTAATTCTAGACGCAGACTTACGAAATACAACGAATTTCATGATAAATACCCAAACTGCATGGGCCTTTATAATTTTTTTTTTTCAAATAAAAAACATGAAATCTATGGCCATAAAATTATTGTAAACATTCATTCGCAAAAAATTACATTCCCAATGCAATTTAATCCCACCAAACCCAGGGAAAATTTCAAAAACCTAAATCAATATAGCGGGATGACTTTGACTTTGATACCAATTATAGGGATGAAAGCCCTAGTCATAGCAGAAGTCACAAAACTAAACTCATTATTAATTTAAGAGACTCATTATTAATTTAAAAGACAGAGACCTAGTTAAACTAAAATTAGCCTACTGGAAAAATACCCTAGATTAAGCATGCAATTAGAAAATAGGGATAAAGATTTACCTGTGCAGAACCAAATCAAAAAACAATTCTTCAATGGATCGAAATTTACACCACAAAGGTTACATCCCCATCCTCTAGGAAATTCGAGGTGTATGGTTTTGTGAGAATCAATTGAATTGGAAAATGATGAATTTTAAAGAGGCAAAAAGTTACTGAACACCTTTTGTATACTCAGATAAAAAAACACATTGCAACCAACACCATGCAAACATGTTGCAGAAGTTTTATCAAAAGAGATAGTGAAACATGGGATTCATCCTACATTCCTGTTAACTCCCTACATGGAAGTTAACTGTTAATTAATAAAATTAGATTAGTTAATTAATTTAATAATTAATAACATTTAATAATAAAATCTTATTTAATTAATGATTTCATTTAAATCATATTTAAATGAAACATCTCTCATATAACCTATCGTTTTAATTCAATTAATTTAATTAAATAAAATTTAATTTAATTTAATAATTAATTAATTAATTATTTCTCCAATTAATTAATTACCAAATTAAATATCAAATATTTAATTTACCCTATACTTGAATCATATTCAATTACATTTCTCTCGTAACCTATAGTTTTAATATGCATCAAATACACATTAATTTTTAACCTATAGTTTTAGTATGAATCCAATTCGCATTAAATTAATATTTGAACTCCTTTAAATATTTAATTCTCCCATATATTAATTTTGAATCATATCCAAAAATTAATTTTATATTATAAAGTTGAGTTAAAACATAAATTTTATATTATAATGCATCATTATACATTATATTATTTCCCTATGTGAATTTGAACATTTCAAATTCAATTCAAGACATAGTTACCTCAATTCTCACGAGTTAGGAAGGGACCTCATGGACCTACAGATCAGAAGCTCCAACGATATGAGATTAATTGGTTAAACCCATTAACCAAATGAATCAATATTCGTTAACTATAGGTACACTCCACCAAAGACCCACGGTTGCACTCTTTTCACTACAGATATATTTATGTGGCCACAAATGCAAATCAATGACAACAAGTTAGTTCTTTACGAGTGTTCGTAACACCAACTAGGTCAAATTATCGTTTTACCCCTAGATTACCTTTGTATTCTTAAATATCAATGCTTCTCTAATGAACAACCTATTTATGGTCCAAACATTAAACAAAAACCTTCTTGGGCCAGTGAGAGGGTAGGATTCTTTGTTCAAGTCTCGGATACACGACTTAAGGGAACACTCATCTACTTACCCTAAAGTCGGGAATGAGTGAAATCCATCTTGTATTATTATGTTTTCAGCTCCCCACTCGGTCTTGTCCCCAAAATGGTAGGCTTATTGAGTCAGCAAACTGGCTACTCTCTGTTGCAGTTGATGCCCTAAACTCTCGTTGGGTCCTGTAGTTTGTAAACATCCATATTGAACAAACGCTTGTGATGTAATAATATGAGATATTTTCTTCACTGTTATCTATGAAACATGAGATGTTTTATTTGCATTTACCACAAACCAATAAACTAAGATCCCTGGTTGTCGTTGTAACTTAAGCATGTATATGGAGACATACAGGTGGATCATGCCTTAACTGATAATCAAAATGGTCTGTAGTATATGGATATAGTATGGATATAGGAGGGAAACCTTATCCTGGTGACACTACGGATGCGGCTCGCTTTGTAGATAGTTACAAATATTGTGACATGCTATAGATGGTCTGATCCTGATCATTCATGTAAACATGCCAGCGGGGTGTCCTATACAAAAGATTTTGTATAAGATCAGACCACGAAGTGTATAGTCTCGTTATATAATGTCGTTCATGACAGAAATCTCACTTCATTAGGATGACCATAGGTAACATGACCTTAATCCTGAGTGAGTTGGGAACTCCTACCTTTGAGGGCGGTTCTTTGATTTGCATGGGTGTGAGTGGCCAAATTGCCGACTCAAACCTACCACTTTGGGAATTTGTCTAATTGGGGAGCTGGGAACTAAGCTACACAATATGGAATTCACTTCTTCCCCGAAGCAGGGGTAAGTAGATAGATTGCTCCCTTAAGGGCTGATTCCGGGGTTTGAACGATGTGGCACCACACACCTTTTCATGGCCCCAGAGGTGTCCACCCATAGTAGGACTATGATGTATTGTTCATTAGAGGGATTAGTGGTACTTAAGGAGTTAGATGTAACTACAGGGGCAAAACGGTAAATTGGCCCAACTGTACTTACGAGCATCTGTGAAGGGTTATCGTACTGTTGACTAGTTATATCTGATGGACACAGAAATATGTCTGTGGTGAGAAGAGTGCAAATGTTGATCTTTAGTGGAGTGCTCGACAGTTAACGGATGGTGGATCTTGTGGCTAAAGAGTTTAGTCAATTATTCACGTACCGTTAGAACTTCAAGCTATAGGTCCATAAGGTCCCCTTGGTAGCTCAATGGATTCAAGTTGAGAATCAATTTTTGGGTCAGCTTGAAGTGTTCAAATTGACGAGAGTGAGTTTGATTATATATGATATGATTAATCTAATTCGATCATATATGATATGATTAATCTAATTCGATCATATATGATATGATTAATCTAATTCGATCATATATGATATGATTAATCTGGTTCAATCATATATGGTATAGTTGACATGATGTATGATATACACTAATTGGAGGAAAATGGTGTAAATATGATTTGTATCAAGTAAAGGAGAAAAAGACTATGGTTTAAATGTTGCATATGATGTGATATTAAAACTATATGTTATAAATATAACATGATAAGTTAGTTATTATATTTATTTATAATTAAAACAATTATGAGATAATTGTTGGTGGTTTCTCCATAACCGTGCGTGAAAGTGGGAGGTTGTATTCAGTTTTCATAACTGAAGGATAAAATAAAAAATGTTTTTATTTTGTAAGAATCGCTGCATTCAAGTACACTCCCAATTGTTTAGCTGACGAGAGACTACACGATAGCTTCAAGAGTTTGTCTAAATGATCGTGTACACATGTCCTTGTCTAAACAACTGTGTAGCATTTTACAAACGATCGCGCGTCTTATGAGTTTCACTAAACGATCATATAAACGATCAAACTTGTTTTACTAAACGATCAAGCAAAAAGTCTATACGATAGACACTATACTCTCTCACTTGCTTGGTCATTGAGTGCGATCGTTGTTTCCTCCTTCCCTCTACCAAATCCAACAGAGTCCACACCTCCTGGATTCTCACTCCGAGAATTCCAGGGTTACTAAGTGGTGGTGTCCGAGAGGCTGCTTGTTCGTGGAGAAGATTGTTCGTGTGCTAAGCGACAACGAGAGATTTGGGTAGACAATTATAGCAACAACGAGAGGTTGTTGGTCCTAATTCTTCACGAGAGCGAGAGAAAAACAGAAGAAGAGTTCTTTAAAGGTAAGTCTCTCGTTCCTTTGTATTCAATTTATGAAAGCATGTCGTAATTTATTCTGAAATGCATAACTTGTTTGCATGTTTGTGAATGCTTGTAATTCTCTCACAATGAATTTGGAACGATCTTTCTTCCGCTCATAAGTTCTCTTTGATTAGAGTTCCTTCACTCTCACCCATACAAATCAAAGGACAATCCCTTGTGAGTAGGAGTTTATAATACACTCAGGATTAAGACTACATTGTCTAGGTCATCCTATTGAAATAGAAACCTAACTAGTCAACGATGTTGCATCTAGTAGTCAGTATTTCGCAGTCTAGTCTTATGCAGCTCATTGCATAGGATACCCCCACTCGATGTCACCTACACGAACACATTAGATCATTGCATTTTTATCAAATACAAAGTGGATCGTATCTATAGTGTACCTGGGTAAGGTACCCAATCTTATCCCTACACTATAGACCCTTTAGGTTGTATCTTGAACATTGATCCATGTATATCTCCACATATAGTTAAAAATTCATAAGACAACCTAGGATTTTAGTTTATTGGACTTAGGGTTATTTAGACAAAATAATATACAACACAATTAATAACACTTATTGAAATAACATTGACAACTCTTATTGACGACGATCAATTATTTACATTTACTAACTACGAGTTTTAAGACATCAAACCCAACAAGAAATTGCACCCGAACTACAATTTACTGAATTTTTTGCATCAAAGGGAACTATTCACCAATTTCTTGTGTAGAAAGACCATAATAAAACTCTGTTGCTGAGAGAAAGTACCAACATTTATTGAACATGGCCCGAGCTATACTCTTCCAGTCAGGAGTTCCTTTTGAGATTTGGCGATTGTGTACTCATAGCTACATATATAATCAACGGAGCTCCTGTACCTCTGCTAAACAACAAATCTCTTTACTACATTCTTCATGATAAACCAGATGAATATGATTTTATGAGTGTTTTTGGATGTCTCTGCTATGTGTCTACATTGGTGAATCACATAACCAAGTTTGAGCCATGATCACGCCCATGTATCTTTATTGGATATCCACCTGGAATGAAAGCATATCGTTTATATGATTTTCAAAAGCATCAAGTCCTAATATCAAGGGATGTTGTCTTTCATGAAACAACCTTCTGTTTTCTCAACAAAGCAACACCAAAAGATCCTGAAGAAAATGAGCTATTTGGAGACTTTGTTCTTCCTTCTCCAACGCCAGATATTATTTCAATAGAATTTGAACAAGGAGCAGTTATTGTTCCTGCTACTACAACAAGTCAAGCTAAAGACATCAGTGAACTGCTTGTTAATAACACACGACCCTTGAACCAGTAGTCTACAATTGAAGATCCACAACCTTCTAATATTCAAGAGACGACTTTTGTTGATGCTCGAGAACACATTGAAGTCGTAAATGCTCCTTTAAAAAGATCATCCATAGTGCATAATCCTCCAAGTTTCCTTTAAGATTATTGTTGCAATCTACTACACTTGGCCAACTAGTGAAATAACCATCTGTTTATCCAATGAGTAACGATTTATCCTATGATAATCTTGCAGCTTCACACAAGCATTTTCTTTTAAATGTCACAACTGTATTTGAGCCATCATATTTCCATCAAGCCATCAAATTTTATCATTGGAAACAAGCCATGGACGAATAAATTGAAGCAATGGAACACACAAATACTTGGAGCATTATTCCTCTTGTTGAAGTTAACATACAATCACCGGAAGAAATCAAGATCATTAAGTACTCTAATTCATCAATTTTAGCAATTAAGAAAGTATGTTCACAAGATAAAAAAAAGGTTTTGAGAAGTTACCTTTGAAAACCTTCTTCAATCCACGCATTCAGCTTGATGCTTCACTCCAAAAGCTTGTAGACCACCACTTGATCTTCCCTGCTATTCTCTTGGACCTTAAATTGGATGGTGGAATCCAAAATGAGCAGAACTCAAGGAAATTTTTTTGAGAGGAGGGTTGATTTTCTGCAGAAATTGAAGAACCCTTCTTCAATTGATTTTTTTAGCCAAAAATTACACTGTATGTCTTACATACTCAGTACCAAAATTGAGTATTTGTTCACCTCTTCCATGCAATCAGATTGCACAAGAAATGGACGGAACCTACTTAAAGGATAAAGTGGAATTGTGATGGTGAATGTGGGATAAACCCACTAAACTGGATTTTTCCAATTTTTTTAATTTAAATCTAATTTTCTTTAATTAAATTTTCAGAAAATTTAAATTAAAACTAAAATTGAATTTAATATTTGAATTTTAAAAATTCAAATTTTTTATTTTAAATAAAGTTAATTTAAATAAATTTAATTAAAATAATTTAATATTCAATATTAAATTATTTATACCACCAATTCCACAAACATGAATCTCCATTCATGTAATGTTAATATTTAAATTATATTTAAATATTATCCAATTCTCCAATTTCATTTAATTCAATAATCAAACGTTTAATTATACCACATATAATTAATGAATCCCTCAATTCGAATTTGAACGTTCAAATTCTCTCATCACGCTATTCAAAGGTTTAATCCGTTTGTGAACTAGTAGGGAGACTTAATGGACCGAAAGATCATAGATTTTAACGATTCAAGATTAACTGGCTATTAACTACCAAGTCACTCCACTAAAGCCCAGTAGTTGCACTCCCCTCACTGTAGATATATTTTTGTCCATTTGATATAACCATAATTAGTAAGTCAACCCTTCACAAGTTGTTCGTAATAACGACTAGGTCAAGATTTGTTTTACCCGAGGTTACATCTTGTTTTATATGACCCACTGATCTTCTAAAGAACAATTGGTTTGTGATCCAATTACTAAAATGGGTCTCTCTCAAGCCAATGAGAGGGTGGGCCCCTTATTCAAGACCCGAAGTCAACACGTAAGGGAACAACTTTTCTACTATCCCTAAAAGTGGGTAGGAGTGAGTTCCATTTTGTACCCTATGTCCTCAGCTATCTATCTACCCGGTCTTACCCCTAAAATGGGAGGCTTATTGAGGTGACATTGTTGAGCCAAACCCCACCTATGCAAATCTAAGGATAATCCCGAATAAACAAGAGTTCATAGTTAGCTCAAGATTAAGGTCGAGTTACTTAGGTCATCATATTGAAATAGTCAGTCTTAAACAGTAAACAACGTTATAAAGTAAAAGTGACTTATTTCTTGATCCGATCTTATACAAATACTTTTCATAAGACACCTCACTCGCATGTCTCCACATGAACGAGTCAGGATCACTTCGTTTGTAACACTTTACAATAATTGTAACATTTACAAAGTGGGTCGCATCCGATAGTGTCCTTAGAATAAGGTACCTAGCTTTATTCATATACTATAGACCATTTTGACTATTTACTCGAACTTAATCCACTTTTATATCTTCACATAAAGTTAAACTACTCATGTAATAGCCATGGATCTCAATTTATTGGATTTAGGTTATTTCTAAAATGAAATGAGCAACTCAAACATTCAATAATAACTTCAGTGAATCAAACTTCAATAATATCTATATTGATTAACAAAATAAGTTTATTGTTTACAAATCATAAGTTTTAGGACATAAAACCCAACATCTCTTCCACAAGGCCACAATGTAGTTGGTTGCAAGTGGATATATAAAGTGAAATAAAAGGTTGATGGAACTGTTGATTGTTATAAAGCCTTCTTGGTTGCAAAAGGTTATAGCCAATAAGAAGAAGTATACTTCATAGACACCTTTTCTCTAGTGGAAAAGATTGCATCTTTCAAAATGATCCTCTCAATTGTTGCATCTTTCAGGTGATCTCTCACTCGATTGGATGTAAATAATGTTTTCCTCAATGGTGACCTTTTTTAAGAAGTCTACATGAGTTTTCCTTTGGGATATTATGAAAATAAAAGGCATCTCAATTTGTTCTTCTAGTATGAAATCTTCACAAATCCATATACTGTTGTTGAATGAGAAATTTTGGGCCAATCACAAGTCACCACGTCGTTTGCTAAATTAACGACAAATTTCTAAATCATTGACTTTGGGTCCAATTAGAAGTTGACACATGTCCCGAATTGAATTGAAGACAAATTTCGATGACGTCATGCGGATGAATAGATTAAATTGGTCCAATTTGATATTACTATTTGGGCTTAAAGTCCAAACTATAAAAAAAAATTGAATTTGACCCAAATTTCAGATCAGGCCCAAAACCAACTAATTGGGCCCAAGGGTCTGGCCCATGGACCAACCAAGCCCACAAAGCCCATTTGAGAAATCTATAAATAGAGAAGTTCTCTTCATTTGTAAGGGCAGCATTTTTTACACTCAGAAGACCCAGAGAGAATTCACTAGAGGACTCCCAAGACTCCTGAAGCTGCACTCCTATAAAGTAGAAGACCTTTGAAGACACAAATACTCTTCCAAGACTTCTACTTCAAGCTTCCAAGTCTCTTGAAGCTGCACTCCTATAAGGCAGAAGACCTTTGAATACTCTTTCAAGACTTCTACTTAAAGCTTCCAAGACTCCTGAAGCTGCACTCCTATAAGGCAGAAGACCTTTGAAGACACAAATACTCTTCCAAGACTTCTACTATAAGCTTCCAAGACTTTTGAAGCTGCACTCCTATAAGGCAGAAGACCTTTGAAGATACAAATACTCTTCTAAGACTTCTACTTCAAGCTTCCAAGACTCTTGAAGCTACACTCTTATAAGGCAGAAGACCTTTGAAGATACAAATACTCTTCCAAGACTTCTACTCTAAGCTTCCAAGACATCTACTTCAAGAACGTTCGGTGCTTTCCTTCTCCAAGTCAATCATATTCACCTAACTGAGAGAGAATCAGAGGATTAAATATTAGAGATCGAACCACATCGCATCAAATCAACTTCAACATCAACACCAACTCAAATTCAACTCCACAAACCACGTTTCTCCAAAAACCTCGTGTGAACAAATTGGCACGCCCAGTAGGACATCTCTACCTCTCATCTCTCTCTCGTCATCCGAGACAAGAAATCTATAGATGGCACCAAAGAAAGTTGCATCCAAAGCTACCGTCGCAAGCAACACTTACATAAGCTTTGTCATCACGGAGGAAATCTGGGGCCAGCTGATGGAATATCCTAAAGGCGGGATCGTCATCAGAGAAAATCCCTTGTTTGAAAATTATGCTTCTGTTACTGATCTATCAGAGAAAGAATCACATTTTGATGTAGTGTCTGTCATGATGACTAACGTAACGACTAAGTCGACCGTGGCAGACATTGAGGTAAAGATAAATCTCCTAATGAAGGTTGTAGAGGAGCGAGATTATGAAATCGCTGCTTTAAGAGATCAGATACAGGCTCAAGATACTGCTGAATCAAGTCAATCCCCAGCTACAAAAGCCAATGACAAAGGAAAGACTGTCTTGCAGGAAAGTCAGCCACCACAATCCACCTCTACTACCTCCCCGTTAGTTCAACAGCTTCAGGATATGATCACAAACTTCATAAGAGCTCAGTACGAAGGACCATTGCAAAGCTTCTTTATGTACTCCAAGCCATACACCAAGATAATCGACAACCTCAGAATGCCAGCTGGGTATCAACCTCCAAAGTTCCAGTAATTCGATGGAAAGGGCAATCCAAAACAACATGTTGCACACTTCATTGAAACCTGTGAAAATGCAGGAACCAGAAGAGACCAGCTAGTCAAGCAGTTCGTCCGTACCTTGAAAGGAAATGCTTTCGATGGGTATACTGATTTGGAGCCAGAAGTGATTGATAGTTGGGATCAACTAGAAAGGGAGTTCCTGAACCGCTTCTACAGTACAAGGCGTATTGTTAGCATGATGGAGTTGACAAATACCAAACAGTGGAAGGGAGAGACAGTCATCAATTACATCAACCGATGGAGAGCTTTAAGTCTGGATTGCAAAGATAGACTTACTGAATTATCTACAGTGGAGATGTGCACTCAAGGCATGCACTAGGAGCTTTTCTACATCTTACAAGGGATAAAACCTCGTACATTTGAGGAGCTGGCAACACGCGCTCATGATATGGAGTTGAGCATTGCCAATAGGGGAACTAAAGATTTTCTATTCTCTGAAGGGAGAAAATACAAAAATGATGCCAAGGGCACTGAAAATATCGTGGGTAGTGCCACAAAAGAATCTATGGTCGTTCATGTGACCCCACTGAAATTTTCCTCCAAAGGAAAACAAACAAAATTTGAAAGAAGGCACAATGAGGGCGAGAAGCGTCGTCCAACTCTTAAAAAACGACAAAAGAAGGTTTATCCATTCCTGGCTCTGATGTGGCAGATATGTTGGAGCAACTACTAGAGAAGCAACTTATTCGGCTATCGGAATGCAAGCGGTCGGAACAAGAAGGAAAAATAGATAATCCTAACTACTGCAAGTATCATCGAGTCATTAGTCACCCAGTTGAAAGGTGCTTTGTGCTAAAGGAACGAATTATGAAGTTGGCTCGTGAAAAGAAGATTGAGCTAGATTTGGATGAAGTAGCTCAGACAAATCGTTACAGTAGCGGTGACTTCAAATGTTCCAATATTGTCTGTGTCCCATGCTCAAAGACAAAGTCCGATCTAGTTTGGAGAATTCAAGCCTATAGTTGTTCGGTTCCAACAAGATATTCAAACAGCAAATTCCGAAAGAAAGATGAGCTTGTTGAAAATGACAACGAAAGGGTGGATAGTAGTGACTCATCGAAAAAGAAAGGCAAAAAGATAACACGGAAGCCTAAGCCTGCTAAGAAAGAAGACAAAGGCTTCCCTCAATTTCGACGGCCGGAAACTTCGGCAGAATTTCTCCCAAGAAGCTTTCTCAATAATCATCCAGAGAAAGTATCAAAAGTTATTGCATGTCACACTATCGGCATAGTGGAAGTTGACAACAATCATGTGACTGCTGAAGAAGTCAAAGACTCAGAAGAAATGAAGCAAAGAACTTCTGTCTTCGATCGTATTAAGCCTTCAAGTGCTCGATCTTCAGTTTTTCAAAGATTGAGTATGGCCACGGTAGGAGAAGAAAACCAATATCCAATGACTACTTCTGCTCGAACTTCAACCTTCAAAAGGCTAAGTATATCCACATCAAAGAAAGATCAACCTCCAGCATCTGCTTTTGATCGTCTCAAGACAACAAGCGATCAACGTAAAGGAATGATGAAAATTTTGACGCCAACGTCATTCCATGAAGAAAATAACGACGAAAAGATTCACAGTCGTGTCCTTTCATGCATGAAGAGGAAATTTTTTGTTGACATAAGTACAGAAGGTTCCTTGATAGTGAAGCCAAAACTCATCATATTGACGAATCCTACAAATGAAGAGAATAATTAAAACCATGATGAAATACTCTTCCAAGACTTCTATTTCAAGCTTCCAAGACTCCTGAAGTTGCACGCCTATAAGGCAGAAGACCTTTGAAGATACAAATACTCTTCCAAGACTTCTACTTCAAGCTTCCAAGACTCCTGAAGTTGCACTCCTATAAGGCATAAGACCTTTGAAGATACAAATACTCTTCCAAGACTTCTACTTCAAGCTTCCAAGACTCCTAAACCTCCACTCTTATAAGGCAGAAGACCTTTGAAGATACAAATACTCTTCCAAGACTTCTACTTCAAGCTTTCAAGACTCCTGAAGATACACTCCTATAAGGTAGAAGACCCTGAAGATAAAAATACTCTTCCAAGACTTCTACTTCAAGCTTCCAAGACTCCTGAAGGTGCACTCCTATAAGACAGAAGACCTTTGAAGACACAAATACTCTTCCAAGACTTCTACTCCAAGCTTCCAAGACTTCTACTTCAAGAACGTTCAGTGTTTTCCTTCCCTAAGTCAAACATATTCACCCAACTGAGAAAGAATCAGAGGATCAAATATTAGAGATCGAACCACATTGCATCAAATCAACTTCAATATCAACACCAACTCAAGTTCAACTCCACAAACCACGTTTCTCCGGAAACTTCGTGTGAACAGCCGCCTCAAACAAGTTTTAAGACAATAGTTTTGTTCGGTTTCAACTCTGTTTTGATGTCCACGGATTTATTTGATCTAAAGCGGACTATTCTTTATTCACAAAAGAAACCAATTCATCACTTGTTACTCTTTTAGTCTATGTTATTAACATTCTACTTTTAGGACCTTCTCTAGAATCAATTGATTCCACTAAAGCTCTTCTGCAATCTAAATTCAAGTTGAAGGATCTTGGTCATGCAAAGTATTTCCTTGATCTTGAACTTTCTCGTTCCTTATCAGCGATATACATTTCTCAACGGAAATCTTGCCTACAGATCATAGATGATTGTGGTTTGTTAGCTGCAAAGCCAGCCTTTTGTCCCATGGTTCCTAATCTCAAACTCATGACTTTTTCAGGAAAACTTTTATCTAATGATGATACAACATATTATAGAAGACTTAATGATTATTATATTTACAGATTTCAAGACCAGACATTTGTTTTTCAGTTCATAAACTAAGTCAATATATTGCTCGACCATATTCAAATCACCTTGATGTAAGAGTTAAAAAGGTGCATGTGGAAGCAATTGGGAACATAACCACTCTAATTTTATTAATTTGAAAGATTAAAGCATGCATGTATACAACTTGGAAAAAGGGTTTAAGATACAAGCATGTACGTATATAATCTTGGAAATAGGGTTAGAGATACAACCTTTGAAGAAACTAACAAATGAAGCTATTCTTTGGTTGAAAATGATCACAAACACTTCGTGGACTATCATTAGTATCTTCCTCGCTATTCTCCGACCTTAGGATGGACTGTAGGATCCAATTTGTGATTAATTTGTAGGGAATTAAGAGTTTGGAAGAGTTTTGGTGTGACACTTTAAGAAGATAATTAGGCTTCAAGAAATCAAAATTGCATGAAAAAAAAAAATCTCTACAAAACTTCTTCTATTTATAGAAGAATTACATGGAAAGTGAATCAACCTCAAGATGACACTTAATTATGCATGCAATTAGTGGGATTAGTTGTTAGGGTTAGTGAGAAAAGTGGGAAAATCCCACTAACCTTAAATTCTTTTAATTTTTTATCTTCTAAAAACCAAATTAAAAGGAATTTTAAGTTTAAATAAAATTAATTAAAATAATTAATTTTAAATAAATTTAATTTCTTTTAAAACAATTTTAAGTATAATTAATTCTAATAATTATTTTTAGATAAAATTAATTAAATAATTTAATTAGTAAAATTAATTTAATATCAAATATTAAATTAATAACCAACATGAATCCCTACTCACGTTTATAATATTTTCAACTCTCCAATTTGTTAAATTCAATAATTCAACTATAAGTGATTATGCCAATTATATCACATATAATTTAGTATTTATTACGTAAACTGAATTTGAATATTTCAAATTCTCTTGTCATACGATCTTAAGGTTAAGTCCAATATGAGGTAGCAAGAGACCTAATAAACCTACAGATCATGAGCTCCAACGATTTGAGATTAACTAGCTAAACTCTTTAACCTAATTAATCAACATTCGTTAACTACCGAAACACTTCACTAAACCTAATAGCTGCACTCTTCTCACTGTAGATATATTTCTTGTTGGATTTTATGTTCTAAAACTCGTGGTTTGTAAACAATAAACTCATTCTGTAAATCGATAAAGTTGTTATTGAATATATGAATTGCTTATTTCGTTTTAGAAATAAATCCAATAAACTAAAATATTCATGGTTATTACATGAGTACTTGAACTTTATGTGGAGAAATAAAAGTAGATCAGGTTCAAGTAAATAGTCAAAATGATCTATAGTATACGAATAATGTTGGGTGTCTTATTCTGGTGACACTTTCGGATGCGACCCACTCTGTAGTTGTTACAAAGAGTTGTAAAGTGTTAAAAACGAAGTGATCCTGATTCGTTCATGTGGTGACATGAGGAGTGGGACGTCCTATGCAATAAGTTTGCATAAGATCGAACTAAGAAATAAGTCACTCTTACTTTATTACGTTGTTTACTATTTAAGACTAACTATTTCAAAACGTTGACCTAGGTAACTTGACCTTAATCCTGAGCTAACTATGAACTCCTGTTTAATCGGGATCATCCTTAGATTTGCATTGGTGAGGGTTGACTCAACAGCGCCGGCTCAATAAGCCCCCCCATTTCGGGGGTAAAACCGGGTAGATAGCTGGGGACAAAGGGTGCAAGAAGAAATTTACTCATACCCGCTTTTAGGGATAGTAGAGAGGTTGTTCCCTTAAGTGCTAACTTCGGATCTTGAACAAATGGTTCCACCCTCTTATTAGCCCGAGAGGGACTCTATTTGATGATCAGATCACAAACCAATTGTTCATTAGAGGATCAGTGGCACTTAAGGAACAAGAGGTAATCTCGGGGGTAAATCAGTCTTTCGACCCAACCATTATTATGAACAACCTATGAAGGGTTAACTTACTAATTATGGTTATATACGAGTTGACACAATATATCTAAGGTGGGGGTAGTGCAACTACTGGGTGGAATGACCCGGTAGTTAACGAATGGGTGTAAAGAGTTTAGCCAATTAATTTCGGATAGTTGGAGCCCATGATCATTAGTTCCATTAGGTCCCCCTACTAGCTCACAAACGGATAGCCTTAAGATAGCGTGATAAGTTGATTTAAAACGTTCAAATTTGAATTAAGGGTATTAGTAATTCATTGTGATATAACTACACGTTTAATTTTGGAACTAAACGTAATTGGATAATCAATTAATATATAAATATGATTTAAATATTAATTCTATAAATATGGATTCATGATAATGGAATTGGTAACAAATTAATTAAATATTTGATATTATATTAATATAATTAATTAAATTATTTAATTAATTATTAATTTTATTAGAAAATTTGATTATTGAATTAATTTTTATAAAATTAATAACATTTCAATTTTAATTAAAGAATTAAAATTGGAAAAAGATTTTGATTTTGAAAATCAATTTCAAAATCAAAAAGTGAAATTGAAAATTTAGAGAAATCCCGATGTGGGCTTTTCTCACTTTCAAGCAAGAAGGTTATTCACCTTCTTACACATAATTCTACCACCAAATTCAAGAGATAGCTGGTATCACTTGAGGTAATCAGTTTTGCATGAGAGTCATGTAATAAAGCCACTCTTAATTTAGTGAAAAAGCTGATGCAATTACTGAATTTCTGAGTTTTTTAAAGTTAAAGAAGTTGTTCTTCAACAAGCTAAAAAAAACCAGAAAACCTCTCCCCCAATTCCCTAAGTTCAAGTATGTTTTGTGTCTCACAACTCAATATAAGGCTCCTAAGAGTAGTAGGGAAGTTCTATTGGTGGTCCACAACAAGGATTGTAGAATATTGTAGAATATTGTAGCTCAAATTCGTGTTTGAAGAGGATCTTCAAAGGTATGTGTTGAAACCCTCTTAATTCTTTGTGAACGTGCTTATTTTGATGTCAAAATTAAGGAATTGGAATGCTTAATGATCCTGATTTTTGCCGTTGCATGTTTCTGTATTCCAACATTCCTATCCACTTGATATAACCATGATTAGTAAGTTGATCTTTCATAGTTTGTAAAAAAATACCGTTTTACCCCTGTAATTACATCTTGCTCCTTAAGTCTCATTGATCCTCTAATGAAAAATTAGTTTGTGGTCCAACCATCAAACCGAGTCCCTCTCGAGCCAATGAGAGGGTGGAGCCCCTTATTCAAGACCTAGAGACAACAATTAAGAGAACAACCTATCTATTATCCCTAGAATTGGGTAGGAGAGAATTTCATCTTGCAAGACTATGTCCCCAGCTATTTTCCCAAGACTACAATTAACTAATAACACTTGGAAGCAAAAGGCAATGAAGAATACTTTGCATTTTCAAAATTTCTGTAATCACGCCATCAACAAAGTCTATACATGTGAACTTCATGTTGTGATATATATATAATGCAAAAATAGTTGACCGTGTTCAATGTTACATCACGGGAGAGGATTATACATTCGTTCAGTGGTAAGTGAAACGATGATGAAACCGGTGTTAGAAGAGCTTCTTATGAATAATTGCCATTACAACACCTGAAATTCGCGAAAATGTTGAATCTTTCTTCTTAAAAATCTTAAAAATCGTGATTCTGCTTAAAATCAGGGTAGGGATTTACATATTTGATTTGGTTAGATTGGGCATCCCTATCGCGATAGGAAGGTGAAGGGTTATGAATCGTTTTTTGAATCTATATGGCCCAATTTCTCATGTCGCATTAACTTTTTGAATTCGGGTCAGGACTTTGCAGGTTTCATTGGGTTAAGTGCGGTATCCTGTCACGATCGGAAGGTGCTTCATCGGTGAACATATTTAACCATTGGGTTGCATTACTGAAATCGAGCCAGGGATTCACTATATTTAACCATAGTCCTCCCTATTGCGAGTGACGGTTCGTGGCAACAACCGTTAAAAAATGAACGCTTGGAAGTGTCATCGAGTTAGGGACGATCACCATCGAGCGAGGAATTTCAACCCGAATGCGATGGGCCCTTTAATACGGAAAATTTTCTTTGTCCTTAGTGGAAGGTTAGATAACATACACATGGGCGAGTTAAAATTCGATAACGCGTCCAAAAGAAGGTCATCCGTACAAAAAAAAAAAACAATAATATATATATAAATAAAAATAATATATAAAGTCAAGTTAAAAATACAATTTTTAAAAATTTTAAAATATCATATTTCTTTAATCCACATTAAATTAAAATATTTTTTTTTTAAAAAAAAGACATAAAGAGATCAAATCTTTTAGGATTTTAAAATCTCAAGTTTGTTTAATCCACGTTAGAGGAAAACTTTGGGAAAAAAATCTTTTTCTATTTATTGGGTTATATGTCCTAAAACTAGGAGTTTATAAGATTAAACATATTATATTTTCAATAAAGATGTTATTGAGGTTTTGTTCAATAAAAATGTTATTGAATATGTAAATTGTACTGAATTCAATAAATTAAGATTCATGGCTACTACATGAGTACCGAACTTTATGTAGAGACATAAGAGTGGATCAAATTCCAGTAGATAGCCAAAACGATATATAAGTATACGGATAAGGTTGGGTACCTTATTCTGGAAACACTATCAGATGTGGCTCACTTTGTACTTTGTACAAATGATGCGATCCTGAATAGTTCATGTGGAGACATGTGAGTGAGACGTCTTATGTAAAGAGTTTGTATAAGATCAGACCAATAAATAAGTCACAAAGTTGTTTGCTGTTTAAGACTGAGTATTTCAAAGCGATGACCTAGGTAACTTGACCTTAATCCTGAGCTAACTCTAAACTCTTGTTTATTCGAGATTGTCCTTATATTTGGATGAGTGGGGGTTAGCTCAATAGCGTCGGCTCAATCAGCCCCCATTTCATGGGTAAGACCGGGTAGATAATTGGGGACATAGGGTGCAACACGAAATTCACTCTTACCTGCTTTTAGGGATAGTAAAGAGGTTGTTCATTAAGTGCTGACTTCGGGTCTTGTACAAAGGGCCCCACTCTCTCATTGGCTCGAGAGGGACTCGGTTTGGTGATTGGATCACAAACCAATAGTTCATTAGAGGATCAGTGGGACTTAAGGAACAAGATGTAATCCCTGAGGTAAAACAACTTTTGACCCAACCGTTATTACGAACAACCTGTGAAAGGGTTGAGTTACTAATTATGGTTAACTAAGTAGACAGAAATATATATATAGTGAGAGGAATGCAACTATTGGGCTTTAATGGAGTGACCAGGTAGTTATTGAATATTGATTAATTCGATTTAAAGAGTTTAACCAATTAATCTCGGATCATTGGAGCTCATGATCTATAGGTTCATTAGGTCCTCTATTAGCTCATAAACAGATTAAACTTTTGTTGGGATTGGTGTCCTAATTCTCCTGGAGTCTCGTAGTTTGTAATCTATACACATTGTTGTGAATAAAATATTTTATCTGGCATTTACTCATATCCAATAAACAAATCTCCATAGTTATTGTATGTAAACTTATGCATGTATATGAGATATACAAGTGGATCATGCCTTAAGTGATAACCTAAATAGATCTGTAATATAAGGATTAAGGAGGGATACCTGATCTTGGTGACACTACGGATACGGCCCGTTTTGTAGAGGTTTGCAAGTGTTGTGAACTATTATAGATGGTAGATCCTGACCATTCATGTGGAGACATGCGAGCAAGGGTGTCCGATACAAAGAGTATGTATAAGACCGGACCACAAGATGATTCGTCTCTGTATATAACGTCATTGATACTGGAGACTTACATCTTACCTAAACGACCATAGGTGACATGACCTCAATCCTGAGTGTTTTGGGAACTCTTGCCTTTGAGGGCAATCTTTTGATTAGTATGAGTGAGAGTGGCTAGATTTTCAACTCAACATGCCTACCTTTTCCAGGGATTTGTTTGATTTGTGAGCTGGAAACTTAGTTACACAAGATGAAATTCATTCATTCTCTGAAACAGGAGTAAGTAGATAGATTGCTCCCTTAAGAGCTGATTCCGGGTCTTGAACATAGTGACCACAACTTCTTTTTGAAAGAGAGGACTCAGTCATAGTAGGACTATTACTTATATTCATTAGAGGAATAAATAATACTTAAGGAGTTAGATGTAATTACAGGGACATAACGGTTATTGGCCCAGCTGTACTTACGAGCGATCTGTGAAGAGTTATCGTACTGTTGATTGGTTGATATGCACATAATATATATGTTGTAAGGAGAGCTCAACTATCGACCTTTAATGGAGTGCTTGGTAGTTAACAGATGGTGAATCCTATGACTAAATAGTTTAGTCAGTTATTCACATACCATTAGAGCTTCGAGTTACAGGTCTATAAGGTCCCCTTGGTAGCTCAATGGATTCAAGTTGAGAATCAATTCTTGGTGTTGATTTGAAATGTTCAAATTGACAAGAGGTAATTCGATTATATATGATATGATCGATGTGATGTATAAGATACATCAAGTGGAGGATTAATGTAAATGAGATTTACATTAAGTAACATGAAATAGAAAAAAAAAAAAAAAAATATGGTTTATATGTTTCATGAGATGAAATATTAAAACTATAGGTTATGAATATAGTATGGCAAGTTGGTTATCATATATATTTATAATAATATTAATAATTGGATAATTATATCTTTTTCTCTAATAACCAATTGAGTGGGAGGTTATTGGTGGTTCATAGTAACCGTAAGATAAAAAGAAAAATGTTTTCCTAAATTTAGTATGATTGAGATTTTCCATTCTCGGCAAGTTCTCACGGAAAGGCTGTCAAGTGGATTAGATTCATTAAACGATAGCTGAAGAGAGACTAAATGATCGTGGAGTCATACTATAAGATATTTCACTCAGTTGGCCTTTAGCTAAATGATCGCGGAGCTTTTGCTAAACGATCGCATAGCATTTGTTAAACGATTGGGCATCATCTATACGATAGACTTTTTTCATTTTCCACTTACTCAATCGTTTACACGATTGTTCTTCCTCCGGTCTCTTCCTCTAACAGAGCCTACACAGTGCCCACACTTCTGGATTCTCACACTATACCAACGTAGCCATTGTGGTGGTGTCGTACTCAACTCGACATAGTTTGAGGTTCTTGGAGATCACTGAGTTCGTAATCGCTGTGATTGTGTTGTGTTGCGGTCGAAGTGTTCGAGCGTTCGTGATTGCTGTCTTGTTGATTGAACGAGCGTTCGGGATCAAGGGAGATTAAAGATGAGTCTTTAAATGTAGATTCTTTATCCCTTGATCTTATGTAAAACATGTTGTAATTTCGTTTTGTGCATAGCCTGTATATTTCCGTTTCTTTATTGTAATTGTGTATGTTCAAATATGAATGGAATTTGGAACAATCATTCCACTGCTCATGGAAATCTTCACATCCGATTTCCTTCAATTGGTATTAGAGCCAGGTTGTTCTGATATTCCAAATTTCACTTCTGTTTTGAACTTCTTTTACAATCATGGTGAGTTCTATACATTGCGTTTAATTGTTAAATGCATTTGTGGATGAACATTGATGAATGTAGACGATACGGATCACTAGGGCCGACTTTCGTCCCTGCTCAATGGTGGGTCTTGTAGTCAAGCTCCCTTTTGCCTTTGCACTCGAGGGCAATCTCTGTCTTGCTTGAGGAAACCTTTGCACGCCTCCGTTACCTTTTGGGAGGCCTACGCCCCATAGAAACTGTCTACCTGAGATTGTTCATCGGACCATAGGTCCTGACACAAGGTTAAAATTCTAGCTCTGCCATAGTGGTATCTCATTGATGGCTTGAGCCCCCCCGGAAAGGGGCCTTCTTTGCCTTCCACCTAAGCTGCGCAGGAAAGGCCCAAGCCAATCCCAGGGAACAATGAAGCTTCATAGGGTCTTTCTGTCCAGGTGCAGGCACCGCATCATTGTCGTTTTGGTGATCATATAAGGCTTGCATTGCGAAGCGCGCTGCACAATCGCGTACCTCATGCTTCATTGCATAGTAAAAGGTACATGATCGTTTAGCTCTGGAAGCGTAGGTTAACGATTGAGCAAACTGTTTGCTCTTTCGTGTAGACAATCGCGTGGATTTTAGTACACGATTAATGGAGACACAGACTTCAACCGGACGGTTCAAGACTCGATTCTCTTGTTTGAACCGAAGACTTTTTGCTTTTGTAATAGTTAGCTTTTGGTTTTGAGGATTGAAGGCAATTTTTTTCAGTTAATCAACTTTTGTTTAATATACATGAGATGTATGTAGTTTATATGGCATAGTGTATGGCATGTATATTTGAAACTCACCTTAGGTTGTGCAACTATTCATGCATCATGTATTATAAGTGTTATAATATGATATGATGAAATTACAAGAAAGCATGGACATGCATCGTGAAAATATAAGAGTTATATTTATGCATGTAGTAAGCATATCCATGCATCATCTTTATATTATAAGTGTTATAGTATAAGGTGTATGGAAGCGTATTTTGCTTGGTTCGTTGCTATTTTGTATAAGTGTTATATAAAAAGTAGAAATTAATGAACAATGCATGGAGCATGACACTTAGGCTGTTTATAAACGTTATGAATGCCTTATATGTGTTAGCTTTGCGTTGTGAATGGTTTTGGTTGTTTATGTTATAAACGTTATAATAGAAATTATAACTAAAATCGATAAGAAAGAGTTGCATGCGGACTTAGGATGAACTCATGTTTTAAAAAGGTTTTAAAATTGGATTGAGATAGACCTAAGTCCAAAGGTTCTAATGGGATTAGCAACCCAATTTAATCTTTTTAAATCGGTTTAATAGGATTAAATTGATTAACATAAAAGATTAAAATTGTATCAAATCTATTTGTAAGGGACCTTTTGTATAAGACGGGTTTTGTTTAAGCTGGAGTACTTAAGCTAACAGAAACGGAACACCCCTACTTGGAAAGGTGAATTAGATAGATTTTCTGCAAGCATGGATGATGATCAAAAGTTGTCAAATTATCCGAGGTAAAAGTTACTCTTGGTCAAACTTAAAAAGTCACTTAGTTAAAATCCTTAGCTATGTTTTTTCTAAGTAAACTAAACCCTAGGTTATAAAATACTCAGTGGGAGGAAGAGATGTATCTGATATGTCAATAATTCTACTCACGTTTTTCCTTGAATGTTCACACCGTAAGATTCATGCTTGGCCTCGTGGTGCCCATGGAGCATCCCCATTCGGATGGTGTTTGCATAAGTCAATATCAAGGTGGACAGAGAGAGTATTTATAGTAAATGGGTGAAGGGTGTGTGTCAACATGTCATACGGTCTCTGTCATTGGTTTGCACTGTGAGATCATTCTGTACTCCCTTGTGGAGCATCCCCCTTCAAATGGATTTTGTGCAGTCGATCAATATCAAGGTGAAATCTAGAAATGGATAGGGTCACTTTAGCTTTTGCCCCAATCGGAATTTTTCCCTTCGGATTGGCTGCTTGGAGCAGAACTCTAGGGCTTAAAACGGTGGGTCACACTTATGGGAGATTGTTAAGTAAGTTAATGATCTCTTGACCAAATCAATTATGACTATTCGTTATAGGAGCAAGAGTTGTTATGGTATTAATGGTTGGTTGAGAATGTCTTAATTCATAGGAGGGATGAATTGACCACCCTTCAGCGGCTTTTGTCCTAAACCTTTAAAGCGTCATTGCGAAACTAGATGTCACATGGGGTTCATGTTAGTTTTGCTAAACCTTATTGGATGTTGATCCAGTACATGATGTAGGATTCCAAGAGGGGTTTATTACTCTTCAGGCATGGAATCGTTTTGTCTAAGGATCAATATCCTAAGACACCTCAAGAGGTTGAGGAGATGAGACGGATTCCCTATGCTTCAGCTGTTGGAAGCTTAATATATGCATTGTTGTGTACCAAAACTGACATTTGCTATGCAATAGGATTGTTAATCAATATCAGTCAAATCTAGGATTAGATCACTGGACGACGGTCAAGATGATCCTCAAGTATCTTCGGAGAATGAGAGACTACATGCTCGTGTATGGAGATAAGGATCTGATCCTTAAAGGATACACAGACTCTGACTTTTAGACCGATAAAGATTCTCGCAAATTGACATCAGGGTCAATGTTCACTCTGAATGGAGAGGATGTAGTGTGGTGAAACATCAAGTAAGGATGCATCGCAGACTCCACTATAGAAGCCGAATACGTAGCCGCTTGTGAAGCAGCTAAGGAGGTTGTTTGGCTGAGGAAAATCCTTATGGATTTGGAAGTTGTTCCAATTATGGATTTGTCTATCACTCTTTATTGTGATAACAACGGGGCTGTGGAAGGAGTCTCGGAGTCATCGTCGAGGAAAGCATATCAAACGGAAATACCACTTGATCAAGGAGATTGTGCATCGTAGTGATGTGATAGTCACGAAGATCGCATCGAATCACAACGTTGTTGATCCATTTACAAAGGCTCTCACAGCTAAAGTGTTTGAAGGTCACGTGGAGAGTCTGGGTTTGTGGGACATGCGACATCGTATCTAGGGCAAGTGAGAGATGATACTGGGGTATGCCCTAGTTTATTGTATATTGTATATGTATTTATTTTGTATTGTATATTAGTCTCCCGAGGCATTAGGACAAGTGGGAGATTGTTGGGATTGGTTTCCTAATTCTCTCGGAGTCTCGTAGTTTGTAATCTATACACATTGTTGTGAATAAAATAAGAGTTATTTTATCTGGCATTTACTCATATCCAATAAAAAAAGCTCCATGGTTATTTTATGTAAACTTATGCATGTATATGAGATATACAAGTGGACCATGCCTTAAGTGATAACCTAAACAGGTCTGTAATATAAGGATTAAGGAGGGATACCTGATCCTGGTAACACTACGGATACGGTCCGTTTTGTAGAGGTTTGCAAGTGTTGTGAACTACTACAGATGGTAGATCCTGACCATTCATGTGGAGACATGCGAGCGAGGGTGTCCGATACAAAGAGTATGTATAAGACCGGACCACGAGATGATTCGTCTCTGTATATAACGTCATTGATACTGGAGACTTACATCTTACCTAAACGACCATAGGTGACATGACCTCAATCTCGAGTGTTTTGGGAACTCCTGCCTTTGAGGGCAATCTTTTGATTAGTATGAGTGAGAGTGGCTAGATTTTCAACTCAACATGCCTACCTTTTATGAGGATTTGTTTGATTTGTGAGCTGGAAAATTAGTTACACAAGATGAAATTCACTCCTTCTCTGAAACAGGAGTAAGTAGATAGACTGCTCCCTTAAGAGCTGATTCTGGGTCTTGAACATAGTGGCCACAACTTCTTTTTGAAAGAAAGGACTCAGTCATAGTAGGACTATTACTTATATTCATTAGAGGGATCAATGATACTTAAAGAGTTAGATGTAACTACAGGGACATAACGGTTATTGGCCCAGCTGTACTTACGAGCGATCTGTGAAGAGTTATCGCATTGTTGATTGGTTGATATGCACATAATATATATGTTGTAAGGAGAGTTCAACTGTCGGCCTTTAATGGAGTGCTTGGCAGTTAACGGATGGTGAATCCTGTGACTAAATAGTTTAGTCAGTTATTCACGTACCGTTAGAGCTTCGAGTTATAGGTTCATAAGGTCCCCTTGGTAGCTCAATGGATTCAAGTTGAGAATCAATTCTTGGTGTTGATTTGAAATGTTCAAATTGACAAGAGGTAATTCGATTATATATGGTATGATTGGTATGATGTATGAGATACATCAAGTTGAGGATTAATGTAAATGATTTACATTAAGTACCATGAAATAGAAAAAGAATTATGGTCGATATGTTTCATAAGATGAAATATTAAAACTATAGGTTATAAATATAGTATGGTAAATTGGTTATCATATATATTTATAATAATATTAATCATTGGATAATTATATCTTTTTCTCTAATAACCAATTGAGTGGAAGATTATTGGTCATGGTAACCGTGAGATAAAAGAAAAAATGTTATTCTAAATTTAGTACGATTGAGATTTTCCATTCTCGGAAAGTTCTCACGGAAAGGTTGTCAAGTGGATTAGATTCATTAAATAATAGCTGAAATCATGGAGTGACATTACACGATAGTTCACTCAGTTGGCCTTTAGCTAAACGATTGCGGAGCTTTTGCTAAAGGATCGCATTACATTTGTTAAACGATTGGACATCGTCTATACAATAGACCTTTGTCATCTCCCACTTGCTTAATCGTTTATACGATTATTCTTCCTCCAATCTCTTCCTCTAACCAAGTCCACACAGAGCCCACACTTATGGATTCTCACACTAAGAATACCAAGGTAGCCATTGTGGTGGTGTCGTACTCAACTCGACATAGTTCGAGGTTCTTGGAGATCGTTGAGTTTGTAGTCGCTGTGATTGTGCTGTGTTGCGGTCGAAGTGTTTGAACGTTCGTGATTGTTGTCTTGCTGATTGAACAAGCGTTCAGAATCGAGGGAGGTTGAAGATGAGTCTTCAAAAGTATGCTTCTTTATCCCTTGATCTTAGTAAAGCATGCTGTAATTTCGTTTTGTGCATAACCTGTATGTTTCCGCTTCTTGATTGTAATTGTGTAGGTTCAAATACGAATGAAATTTGGAACGATCATTTCGCTGCTCATGGAAATCCTCACATCCAATTTTCTTCAACTTTAGTATAACCTGATGAGAAAGTTTGAAATGTTCAAATTCGAATTTAGGGAATCAGTAATTATATACGATATAATTGCACGTTTAATTATCAAATTAAACGAAATTAGAAAATTGGATAATATTCAATTTTGATTTATTAAATATTGATTACATGAATAGAGATTCATGGTTATGGAATTAGTATTCTAATAATTTAATATTGGATATTAAATTATTTTAATTAATCAAATAAATTTTATTTAAAATTAATTATTTTAATTCATTTTATTTAAATTTGAAAATTTGAATTTTGTGAAAATTAAAAACAATTTTGTTTTAATTTGATTTTTTAAAAATTAAATTAAAAATTGAATTTTAAAAATTCAATTCAAAATTGGTTTTAATTCAATTTAATGGGAAATTGATTTTATTGGGTTTTCCCACTTTAGACACTAAAAATTCCACTATGGATTAAAGTGTTTTGGTGTCATTTTAGTATGCAATTTGATTGCATGACTAAGTTAACTAAAAACCAAAAAACTCCAGTTGAGAAAGCAGAGAGTGCATGGTTGAATTTCTATTTTTTTGGATGAAGAAAAGTTCTTAAACCTTGATCACCATAATCAGACTTTTTCTCCCATTCTCCCTAAATTTAGCTTCATTTTGGATCCCGCAATCTAATCTAAGGTACTAGAGAATAGTAAAAAAAATCAGGGGAGGAGATTCAAGCTGAAATTTGAAGATTTGAAGAGTTCAACAAAGATTAGTTTTCTAAAACCCTATTCTAGTTCTTGAACATGCTTGTTTAGATACTAAAATTGATTGAATTATAGTGCTTAATGATCTTGTTTGCTTTCAATGTTTTAATGTTTTTTCTAATTGCATGTTAATTCCATGACTATTATCTTTTGATTTCAATGTTTTTTCCTTTCTTAAAAGTTGATTATTTAATGATTTAAATATGAAATTACCTAAAATATTTCTATAACCATCTACTAGAAAAGATAAAAAGGGAAACTCAAATGTTTCTCCCATAGCCCATTTTAGATAGTATAGACAGATTATATTCTTATCTTAAAAAGAAGAGGAGTATATTCTTACGTTAATAAAAATAGAAAGAGAATAAAAAAACATCAAATTAGCACCATTACCACAAGTAACTTTAAAATACTAGAAAAAAATAATTTTAAAATTTACGATTCATCCAATGAAAATGTGGTAAGGTAATACCAAATAAGATCTCCTAAAATAAGTTAATCGAGACTTATAAATATGTCGAGGATGATGGACACTAACAACAAGTAGGAAATGGATGCTCTATAAAATAAAAGGAAATACTTTAGATCTATACAATTAAAATATATAAAAAAAAATTATGCCACATGATAATTTTTTTAGTACCACCATATGACAGAGTTTTTAATAATTTTCATAAGAATAATCATGACATTAAAGTTTAAAAACAACAAATTTATACCTTAAAAAAGAATATAAAGATATGGCTCTTATTTTATTTGAAAATCAAATTCAAACATTTAAAACGCATACGTTATTGGAAAATGTTAAGTTGAAGGAATCGGAAAGAAAAAGAACTACTTTATTATGTGAACTGTGCAGTATCGTTCAAATGGAAATAACCCGATCCCTACTATCTCTCTCTCTCTCTCTCTTTGTTTTTTCGGTTCGTTTTCCTTTCCTTCTTAATTGCGTAATCTCTTCAAATTTTTAAACACATTTTTATCTTCTTACCCCTTTCGATCAAAGCCCTCAACCTCCATGCCTCGCTCTCGGATTTCCTTTGCCTGATTCTGATTCAGAAGCTGTTTCATTTGAGGTAATTTTCATGGATTCTTCTCTACCACTCTACTTGCTTTCTTCTGGATCATCTACTGCTCTTTTTGCATTCGTTTCTATGTCTACTTTCCACTCATGTGAATCCTGTTTGGTTGCTAAGAAGACGAGGATCAGCGTTGCCTTAAGCTGTAAACACGGTTTTAGTTTGTGAAGATTTTGCTTTCCTGGCATTGTAATTTGAAGTTTATGCTAGTTCTGTGTAGTATAGTGCACTAACGTTCGGTGTTCTGCAATTACCACCTGAAAACGAGTATGGCGGTTCCTAGAATCGGAACGTCCTCTCTCCCTGATCTGTCTCTCTTCGTCTTCTTTCCATCCATTAGTTTCCCCTACCAAACAATCATAAGAAAGCTTTTCTCTTATTTTTTTCTTTCTCTCTACACTTCGATTGAATCGCAGCAGGAACTAAATCGTCTGAATATAGTTTCCATGTCTTAGCCCTAAGTTTAGTTTAGCACCAAATGCTTTCGGATTTGTTTGTGGTAATCCAGTGCCTAAGGAAAAGATCGAAGTAAACGAAATGTAGAAGCATTACAAAATGAGCCTGGGGATTTGAGTAATACGGTTTTCGCAGCTTCTGGTACCATGAATATTGAGACAGACTTTGTGATTTGATTTGCACTTGTTTATCTTTAAGCTGAAAATTTTCGAGATCTGCGCCTACTTTTTTAAGACCGAGTTACTTTTCAATTTGTTGCCCATACTACGCCTTTTGTTAATTTTCTATTCTAAACGCTGGTTAGGTTTTTGTACGGCCTGCTGCTTTTATTGCGTTGTATTTTATTGGGTTTTGTGCTTCCCTACTTGCCTGCCCCAATGACCTTATGGGGCATATGCCTTTTTAATTGGAAACTTACCATCATTACTCCTGACACTCAATAAAATCACAACATAAATGATCTTTATTTGCCCAACAATTTATCTTAATACTTAATTTGTAATTACAAAATAAATTCTATGAAACAGTTTAAAGAAAGTTTTAAATTGTCTTTCGCCTCAAACGAAAATATCTTAAATTGTTGATAATCATGGCACGTGTATTGCAATGTTCTTGAAGTGTATGTACCCATACATTAAATATGTATGCTTTGTGCGTTGTGGCGTTTAAATCATGTGTGGCTCATCTTTGTCCTTAATTTTTAATTAATATTGCCTGATATGTGGTAAATGTATTGCTTTTCTGTATGGTTGTTCTGAAGTAGTGCTTTTGCACATATTTTTGTCGGTTGATTAACACAAACCGTGTTGTCAGCTGGTAGTGTTTCTGTAGTTGATGCACTTTGAGTGAGGAAAGGCATTTGAGAGGAAGTGGAGGTTGCATTGCGCAGCCTAACGGTTAGATAGCAATGGCGGCCCCGGAGGAAGAAGAGGTTTCAACCAATCGAACATCTTCATCTCCATCTTGTGTTACTTTCAGCAGCAACAGAAACAGTATAACACTCGGCACCAAGCCTTCTTCAATGTTGTCTTCCTCTCTCGCAGGTAATGGTAACTGTTGACTTGAAAGTTGAAACACACTTCTTTACTTTATTTTCATTTTTTTTTCCTCATTCGTTTTACATAACACTAAGGACCAGGGAGGTGGGGGGTGGGGGTTAAGCCTAGTCTATGGTAATGACTTACCTACCAACTGCATATACATGTAGACGAATTTATTGCAGTAGGAAGGGTAGGTAGTTTATCCAGGTTCGACTTTGAATTTCCGTCCCCACGGTATTTTGTTCCCACTTTATTTTAAAATTTTGAAACACCGAAACTGTGAGAAGGGAAGCCTCCATCCTCTACACCAATCAGGTTGCCTTTCTTGTGGGAGTGTATGTATGAACCTTTTCTTGATATTCGTAACAGCGACCTTTCTGTTCTTTCATCCCTGACCAATGTGCAGTCCTCTACAACTTTCCTGTAAAGAGCAACTTATTATTTGCCTGATTGATGCAAACCCGTGATGGCTTTGAACTTTGTGAACCTATAGTCATTTCTTTTTTCCTTTAAGAGATTTTGCCATTTTGTTCTTTTAGGAATTCAAATTATTTTGAATAGTTTCAACTTTATAGTTTATAGTATTTTGAATTGAAAGGCTAAGATCCATTTAAAATAATTTAATTGAATTTAAATGTCGGTAATATATGATAGGAACTATATTTATGGATGGGTCGTTTTCCTGGATAACAATGTAATGCCAAATGAAACCGTCTAGGGCGGGGAACCATACCTTTGCCCCATGATTTGACAGGAATTCAAAATTTTATGTTAGAATTTGTCGCGAGATTCAATTGCCATCCTCGTGAATATTTGTTCCCATGTCCTTTATATTCCCTAAAGCACCATCATATAAATCTTTAAAAGAAAATGGCAATTCAATAGAAAATTAAGCCAAGTTGCCTTGCACCTTTTAATAAGATTATAGCTAATATCATTAGTTCGTTTTTAATATGAAACGTCACATCAATAGATTTTGGAATATTATGTCAGTTTATTGGATTTCCATTACATATTGTCCCATAAGTCCCATCTTAGGTTATTCTACCCTTCTCAAACCAAAATAGGTGGTGTGCCACACTAAAGGCAGTGGTAGTGGCGGGTCCTTGGTTGGGTCTATATATATTTTTGGCATAATATGAAATTTGAATCTCTACACTCCGCCTTCAAATGTAATTTTTTAAAATCCATTGTTATGTCTGTTCTAAAAGGCGTCGAACGAAACCTTATATGCATAATCAATTAGAAGCAACAGTTCATGCGGTTCTTTACTTTTTGTTTTTTTGGTTAATCAAGGTCAAAATACTGCACCTACGAAATGCACTTATTTTCTTATTTCGTTGTCTTTAATGTTGTCTTGAAACATAACGTGCTATGACAGATATGGAGCAGAGGATCAATTTACTTGCTATGAAACATGCTGAAGAGGACGATGTTGGGGGCTCTTTTGCTGAACGTGCAGAATTTTACTACAATAAACGCCCTCAACTGCTGGCACTTCTCCAAGAACTATACACTGCTTACACCACCTTATCCGATCGCTACATCCAAACCGTTGCCAAACATCACAACAGACATTCTTCTGTTACTTCAACCCTTGACTCTTTTGATGGAGTTGAAGATTCAGCGATCAGTCAGATTGAGTCTGATGCGGAGAGCTCTCTGTCCTACCAGCAAGTACCTGTAACATCAGCTAAAAACTGTAGTATGGTAGACAACGATGCTTTTATCGCTGAGCTTGTCATCAAGAATGTGGAGTATGACATTCTTACAAATGAGGTAAGCAGCCTGGAAAGGCAATGCTGTGATTCGTCAAGGAAGATAGAGCTTCAGAAGAGTTTGCTTGAGGTTTTGGAGTCTGAGAGGCTCATACTGCTAAATGAAAATGCAAGATTGGGGTATAGGGTGACTTCCTTGATGGAGGAAAACAAGGGGCTGGTAGCAGAGTCTGTTTTCATGAAACAGAAGGCAGGCGAGATGGCACGATGTATGCTGAAGCTACGGGATGATCATAGGGTTTACCTGCTTAACCAGAAAATTGAAGATCTTCAAGGCCAGATCTACGGGCTGGAGAAAAGGAATAAAGAGTACTATGATCAGCTTGTGAAGACAGATAAAGCAATAGTAGAGAGTAGATGCAGCAACAAGCACAAAGACCACAATGGGAATGAGGTAACATTGGAGGCATGCTTTCAAATTGGAAAACTAAAATCCAAGAGGGTTTCTGGTATCAACAAAAGTGTAAGTCACAAAACAAGTAACGGCGGAAGGAAGGCTTACAGGTGGTGGGCAAAGGTGAAGAGCATGGACATGTTTTTGTGTGGTCACGGCACCAATCCTACTTAACAAATTCCTTTTTCAGTTTTACTTAACTAGAGATATTTAGTGTAGTGGAGTAGTGTATCAAGATTTTTGCCAATACCCTATAAATAACTTTGGTGAAAGTATCTTTATTAGCATCTATGATATTTTGGATGGACACTAAACCTTAGTATAAGAAAGCAGTATGAAATAGTTTTAAGTTCACTCACCTTCTTAACACCAACTTTTATCTGTTTTTAGATGTGATGTAATTAGAGGAATGACTCTACGACAGCAATGGTGGCATCCTGCCAAACATATTCAATTCACAGCTTCATAATGCACCATAACACCAAAACTATTATGCAATTCGATAAATAATCCAACTTTTCAGTTCTGATATCATACCCCTCTCGGACACTTTGAAGCTCGTGCTTTTGTTTATAATAAGTTTGCCTTGTGTTTTGGAAAAAGGTTACAATTATTGTAATCAACAAAACCAGTCATTAAATGCTGACTTTCAAGCACATATTACTAAATACCTATCAACTAATTTTAGATATCATAGCGCAGAGATAAGGTAGAATAATTTTAAATATCACTAAGGGGGTGTTTGGCTCACCAACATGAGTTGAGTTGGTATAATATACCAACTTTGGCCAACTTTAAAAGTTGGTGGAGTTGAGTTGGCATATTTTATCAATTCACTCAAACTCTCCATTCTTCCAATGTTTTTAACGGCTTCACCCATCGGCCACTGCCACATGCTGGGAACTAACTCAGGTTCCGATAGCCACCTTCGATGACAACTTCACGACCAACTTGGGGCTCCGACAACCACCTCTGATGACAACTTTGATGATGAAATCCGGGCTTCGACAACCACCTCCGATAACAACTCCAACCAACTTCGGGCTTCGACAACCTTCACGCGACCAACTCCAACAACCAATTTTGAGCTTTGGCAACCACCTTCGGTGACTCAACTCCGATGACCAATTTCAAGCTCCGACAACAAACTCCGAAAACCACATTCGTAGGCTCCAACAACCACCTTCGACTACAAACTCCAATAGAAAACTCCTTCAATGACCACCTTTGACCGACCAACTTCGACGACTAACTAGTGAAAGTATCTTCGATAATCAACGTCGACAACCACTTTCGACTACTATAAAACTAATAATGTTAAAGTATGTTGTAGGGTTGTTGATTATATATATAAAAAAATTATTTTGTCTACATTAAGTGCAATATTTATACGCAAAAAATTGTAAAAAAATATATTTCTATTTGATTGAATTCACATTTCAAATGAGTGTTAAGAATATTTAGACGAAAAGTATGTAGTTGAAAAGTATGTAACATATATAAAAAAATATAAAATGAAAATTTTTTCCTGTAATATTTTCCAGCAAGAATTAGTGAAAAATAGAGATTTGTTCCCCGATGATCTCCAAATTTGGAGGAATTGAAAGTGAAATTGTTGAAAAAATGTGGTGACATTCCATTGGCCGCTAAGATAATGGGAGAGATTTAATTATAAAAAAAATCATTATATAGTAAAAATACAGAGTAACAACATAAAGAAGAAGAAAAATAAGAAGATGATAAAGAAATCCATGGAGAAAAATTAGGAATCAAAAGTTTTGATTTCTCTTTGGTTTCTCATTTTATTTAACCATATTTCTACAAGAAATATAATAGATTAATTGTTGTTCATTGCCCAAAAAAGAAAAGGAAGAAAAAAGAAAGAAAGTTTTAACAATTAAAAGAAAAAAATTGCAATCCTTATTTTATTCAAACAAAGATGAGTAGAATTACTAAATTAAAAAGTTACAAAACAAAAATAGCAAAAGCATATTATTTAGAGTTCAAAAAACGACATCAAATATCCCAAACATACGAACTCAATTCTGTATCCCAAATACAGACATATGAACTCTGATCAAATAAATCCGCAACCTAAACACAGACATATGAATTCTAGACATTCTATCTCAACTTAGCATCCCAAACAGCCCCTAAGTGACACCTTTTAACCTTTCTAAGCTCTTCAGAGGGTGTTTGACCTACCGACCCACAAGTTGATGTTAAATAACTCAACTCCACTAACTTCAATAGTGTTTACTATTGAAATTTATATATTTATCAAGAAACTTCATCTTCTCTCCTCTCTATAATGTTTCCTAACTTCAAATTAAATAACTCTATACATTAAACACAAATTTTCTAACTTCACCATATTAAATTTAGACTTAATAACTCAACTCAGTGCCTAGTCTCAAAAAGTCACTCCAAATAGACTCTTAAACCTAAAAAAAATATCTTGAAAATGCTCAATCCCAAAGGTTCATATTCGGTAAGTCAAGAGGGGATTCCAATGGCAAAAGCCTGATAAATCACTCTCAAAATCTATCCCGTCAGAAGAAAGAAGAATATAATCAAGACGTTAAGTAAAGGAAGATGTATAAAGTTTCCTAATCATTGAGATTACTACAAGAGAAATATTCCATACAGAAACGCCAGCAAGTTTTGATATTATACCGAATCAGAGCTCAGGATAGGGCCCGAAGCGTGCATTTGTTTGCATCCAGGAAAATAAAAGGGGAAAAAAAATACTGTTTTAGTCTCTGAGATTTGACCATTTTAATCCTCAAATTTAAAAAAATAGGTTTAAAAGGTTCGTATAACATTCATTAAGTTTTTTTATTTATTGTTTAAAAATATTCATAAATAAATAAATAAAAATTCATTCTCTCTTTTCTCTCCTCGCTTCCCTCCACCATCATTTCGTCTCAACTGTACCAAAATGGCTCCATTCTCTGCCATGAAATCCTCATATCTACTCAAATTAAACACACCCAGGAACAAGACAACATGGCCAGTTCCTCAATACAATCCCAAACTCATCTCGATACACCAAATAAGGACCAAAAATTATATGAATCATATTAATATATTAATATTTCTTTATAGATAAAAACATGTAAACTTAACATAAAAACAAAATATACTTCACTAAAAATATTCCATTAATGATATTTGAAATCTTAGATATAAAAAGATTGAGTTGGCTATGACTAGAGGATGAAGATATCATCCTAATACGTTAGGATTGATCAACATATAAGGAAATCTATAAGAGAATCTAAAAAAGCTTCCTAATATTTAGGTTAAATATTTTTCAGACTTGTGTCCGAGTCATGTCCAAAGTTAGGGGGGGAAATTCATACATACTTTTTAGCGTGTCCAGACGTATCCATGTTCAACACGGACACTTTACCAAAAACAAAGTGTTTGTACTTCATAAATTACAGTAAACCTTCTCATTACAACATCTGATTTTAAAATTTTGAACACTAAAAAATTTAATTCGAACCCTTTGGCTGGTATAATAATTCATGCCTGTAGCAATCATGTTAATAATTAAATATGAGCAAAAACCAAAATCCCCAATCAAAATCCCCATCTTCCTCTTCATGTCAGTAATCACTTTCTCCATGAGAATGCATACCCTGAGACTAATGGTTATGAGACTGGGAAACTTGCGAGGTTTTTCCTCCAACATAAAAATGTTTAGGAATTATCTCATGCCAGAAGATTCGGAAGATTCTTAAAATTATTAATCCCCAGATTATTCTACATTCTCATGTAGAATTATTCAAATTCCCATTCAGATTTCCATGAAACTCCAAAATTACATCAAATTTCATGTATTTAAATCTAATGAAAGATTTCAAAGACAACTGAGTCAGAAATTTGAAACCTGGAAACAACCTGACAGAATCTCGAACTGTTTTCATCAATTATTCTTCTTCCTGGCTCCACATCTCAGATTTTATTGTGTTCTCACAGCACTGAGCTTCTCCTGAAGTTTAGCAACTCGCGCCTATTGAAGAAATGATGCACAAATATTAAAGGAATATTAAACGGGCATTCTAGCAGGCACTAGACAAAAACTGACTTCAATCTCATTTTGTAAAACGAGGAATAAATCACTCGAAAGGGGATGAATCATATGATTGAAAGAGTTAAGTGAGAGAATTTGATAGCAAACACTTCAGAAACTGTGCCCAGTTGGGGATCAGACCAGAATTCCAAAAAAGTTCAAGATGGGTGAATCAATACCTTGAATGACTTTGAACGGCGAATTGAAGGATCAATTTCTAATGCTGTTGAATATGACGTCTCAGCTGAGTCAAAATGGTTCATAGCTAATAATGCGTCACCTTGGCAAATGTAAGCCTGCAAATTGAAATTATGAAACACATCTTGGGAACAGTATGATAATCTACTCTAGAGCAAGAATCCTTTTTTCTCACATCTTTTCAATTAAAGGACAACTGGACAAGAAATTGTAATGATCTCAAAAGGATTGCATGTTCTATTAGTTGGTCGAGGGTTTGAAGGAACCTCTAAATTATAGTTTAGCATCATCGGTCTTTTGACTTTTAGACTAAGAGTTCTTTTCTTCTTAACATCCATGAATGTCCTGTCTGTCGCAATTTTTATTTCTTAACATTCAATTTTAATATCAACATGTAAAGATTCAAGCATCACAAAGACTCAGGGAGCCTAACAAAATATTGATCCCCCAATTTACAGTTATAATTTATGTTCATGTCCAAAATTTTCCTGTTATCCTCCAAATTTTCTTTTGCTCACAACACCTAAAGCTCAGTACTAGACAAATGTGCTTAAAATGGAAGAAATCGGAATATATTTCATAAATCTTGTCAACAAATTGAGGTACTACTACCTGTTCTCCACATTTGGTAGTTTCAAACCAACTACCCATTCGGTAATGATTATATTCACAATCCAGACTCATTGAAGTGTAAACGGCCCAGTCATTTTCTCAAAATTAACGTCTAATTTTTTAGATGGAATGTAATGCACATGATGATTATCTAAAATACTTCTCACCTCGAGATAATGAGGAGCTATTCTTAGAGCTTCATTTGCATCTTCAAGGGCGCCAGAATGATTCCCCAGCGCCAGTCTTACGATGGACCTGAAAAGTTAACAGTTCTGTGAAACTAAATTTTCTGGATGCATCAGCTTTAGCAAATACATTGACAAACAATTTTTAAGTGCAGAAATATACAAATGCTAGAGTTGTTGGGAATTCGTTTTTCTGTCATAACAGCTAGAAAGACGCAGGATAAATTATCAACAGCATGGAGCCTTTGGGAAGAACTTAGGTGACTTAAAATTGAAGGAGCAATAATAACTGTCAGCGCTTATTGGAATAAATTCAACTATCGTTACCAAAATTACTATAAGAAGGGACACAATCCCACGATTTGTATATAATAAGATACAACATAGAACTAGAAGTAGAACACCTGTCCTTGAATATTATATGGATACCTCCGCATGGTTTTAAATCTATCGCCTGCAACAAATTGAAGCAGGGCATCATACATAATGTATTATTCAGAACAAAATTCTCAGACCGAAGAGTGGAAAACTACTGACCAATGATATAGTATCACACAGCAAAAGGCGGAGCAATTTACCTGCGAAAGAAGTAGGTCGGCCTGGGAGAAATTCCGGTCCTCCAACTCACATTGGGCTCTCTTCCTCAGAGCAAGAGCCTCCAAACTCTTGGAGACACCAACAGAATCTGAGTCTCCACCAGATAATTGGATGATGACCTCGGCAGCTCGAGCAGGCGTGCCACAGTGGCCAACGACGAATCCATCAGGCAAAACAGCAACGTTAGGGCCAGCGCCACACCTTCCTAAACAACCAGAGGAATTGACGGTAATGGTGGGAGGTGCGAGGGCGTTGAGAATTTCGAGGGCGTGAAAGGAACCTTGACGGCGGCAAGTGCGATTGGTGCAAACCCGAATCTCTTGGTGGTGAGTGTGAGTTTGAGCATGAATGGGGATACGTTTAGAAATGGAATTGGAAGAAGAAGAAGAAGAAGAAGAAGAAGAAGAAGAAGACGACGAGAAGGAAGGTTGGTTTGGAAGAAATGGGAGAGGAGCGCACAGGAAACAAACACTTCCCTTCATTCCCCCTTTCTATCCCTTTGCTTCTGCTTTCCTCTGCTATTTTCTTTCTTCTTTCTTTCGCTTTTATTAATTATTTATTACACAGTGTGGACTGTGGAAACACTGGCTCTCGCAACGCGCCCACCCACTTGACACAAGTGGGGTTGAGATCATGAGATTTACCTTACCTTTTGAAGACGATGTTTTTTTTTACCATTTCTTACTTCAAATTCGACTGAAATTACCGAAACGAACTTTACACACGCATCCAATAACAATGTAAATTTTGATATTTATGTCTTCATCCAATGGTCTGTTGATCTTGACTTCACCTGCTGGTCTGTAAAATTTGGTGATTTTGTTTCCATGTGATCAAGAAATCTTGATTGGTTGCTTTTGTTTGTGTAAAGATGTGATGGATAAAATTTGTAAATTTGTCTTGTTCATGTACTTTCTTATTGACGAGTAGTAGATTGAGAGAGAATTTTTTGAATGATAACATTGAACTCCCTCTATTTTGTGTTTATCTAGGAAAGCTAAAGTTGCCTAGAACATCAAGTGATTAGAAAGATAACATACCAAAAAGAATATGAAAACTTAGAATGTATGGTGATTGTGGTATTCAAGAGAGTTGGGGTGAGGCAGGGGGTGGCGTGGGAGTGGTGCAGTGAAAGTGGAAGATTAAAAAGGCTGGTTTGGTTGAAAGTGGAAGACCAAAAAGGCTGGTTTCTTCCAGGTTGTGGGTTTGAATCCAAGAAGAAGCATCTGTTCGGGAAGGCCACTGTCCAAATCAAACTCGTGGAGGGCGACTCTGCAGGGACAGTGACAGCCTTCTACGTAAGACGCATACTACATATATATATCCAAATTCCAAACCAATTTACTAAGATGAGCTAGACTTTGAATTTCTGGGAAATGTCTCGGGACACCCATATTTACTTCAGACCAATGTGTATACTAATGACACTGGAAACAGAAGGCAGAGGCACACTCTTTGGTTTGACCCTACAGCCGATTTCCATATTTATTCCCTCTTTTGGAATCGCTACTCGATATTGTAAGTATCGCATTTTCAAGACTACAAATTTAACAATATCATACACTTCAGTTTAATAATATGTTTAGATTTATAGGTTTCTGGTGGACAGAATTCTAATAAGAGTGTTCGAGAACAAAGAAGAAGAGTTAGAGTTAAAACCAATTGGAGTAATGCGCCATTTGTGGCAACATTTCGGGATTTTGATATTAAAGATTGCGAATTGGGGACAGAAAGAGAGGATGCAGAGGCCAGATGTGGACTAACGAGGCAATTCTGGTGGGACAAACCGTCATTAAGAGGGCTAACCAAGCACAAAGCACATCAACTCAAGTGGTTCGTGCAAGGCACTTGGCATACGATTATTGTAAAGATACTGTCAGGTTCACGGAATTACCGAAGGAATGCGTTTGATATTCCATGCACCATCACAAAATCCACTTTTAAATTGAGATTTCAATGATAATTTGTAGTTAATTGGAACACTTTCATAAACATTTTACGGTACACAAAACATACGATAGGAGAATGAGCTCTTAACCCGTAACAGATGTCACAGTTAAACAGCTTTTGATTGCATATAGGTTAGTTACTCAACATTGAAGCCACCTGTTCCCACGAATGCACTCGTAGATTACAATTTTTTCAAATTTAGATGACGAGAGCTACCAAGAATAATGATGGACGGCACAAGTCTTGGCGGAGAAGATAGCTCCGCAATTTTTGTTGTGTATACCGCTAATTGAAAGGATCATTGGAAGATTTAAGAGTATGGCAGGGCATTGAACAAACAGAGAAAGTACCGTTCCTCATCATAAAGAGAACAAGTTAAATTATGATAAGATTAAGAATTATCGAAATCATAAAAACTTGTCTGAAGCAACTCTAGGAAGTATAAAACGTCATAAAACACTCCTTCAAATGGGATCTTTCTAGGAAGAACGATTTTCTTCTGCAGGTGCTTCAAAAGTCTCCCCCTCAACAAGTTCTGGAACATCGTCATCCTCCTCTTGTGCATTCTTTGCATCACCACCTGCTCCAGGTACTTGCTGTTTAAACTGTTCAGCCAATTTACGCAAGTTGTCCAAGTTATCTGGCCCTGAGGATAGTAGAACAAGAAAACATTATTTTGAAGTTCAAACCAACGGAGACCCAACAATAAAACAACTCAATAGATAATTACCCAATTGATTGATGATACCAGGCAAGATATCCTGCAATTCTGTAGTTGGAAATGGCACAAATTAATAGAATTTTAAAAAAAGAAAAATAAAAATTAGAATGAAAGACAATTTAACTCAGCCTAACAAGACAACAAAATCTATTGTATACAAATCAGATGTTTTCTAACAGTAAGACATGCTTTGAAGGTTGGTAAGAAGAAGCAGGTTCAACGAATTACTAATCAAATCCACTTAAAACTGATGAGATCTCACACGGTCCAAGAACATTATTTCCCTGTAGCCATGATCCAATTTCCCAAAACAAGAAACCATTCTCTCAAAGAAGTACAACTACTCCCTAGGATGCCTCCGATGGTTGTCCAGTACGTCAATTTATATTAAAGCAATGGAAAGAAGACAATCGTGTTACGAGATTTACAACATAGTTTAGCAGAGATACATACTCTTTGTTTGAGGAGATCCACTAACGACCCAGGTGTTTGCAGCAATAGATGCTTGAACTGGACGGGAAAAAAGTTATAAAAATAGTTATGAGCCATCCAAGAATGCAAGGCTAAGTACAATAAATTAACTAATAAAAGTTACCCTTCGGGTTGTTGAATTGGATAACCACATCGTCCTTGAAAATGTTGACCTCCTCAATAGCAGGAATGGCATTCACCCCAATTCTCTTTAAGGTACTCTGGAGCCTTTTGTCATCAGTTGTGGTGGTCTTATGAACTGCCTTCTTCTTTCTATTATCAAGGTTGGTTTGAAAATAAAAATTCAACCAATGGAATAATAAGATAATGTCTCTAGTGAATTTCATTGAAGAAATAATAGAAAGGTTATGACGTGAAAATGAAACATTTTTTACAAATACAAGACAATGGGATGTAATGACACAGAAAGACTATCCAAAAGTTTTTTTTTTTCTTTTTGAATAGGTAATTAATTTTCAAAAATCAAAAATTAAAAAACAAATGGTTACCAAACAGGGTGTGTTTCTTATTCTATGTTAGTATATTATAAGGTAAACAAGACTTAAAAGACTTTAATTTTCAAAAGTCGTCAGGTCAAACTAACAAGGTCAGAGCAAAACGAGCTATAAGTTTCAAAAGTGGCATGAACGATGGCTTAAAAGAGGTTCACATTAATATCCTCTATTTTAGTTTTGTATTTTTGAAAAATAAATTTCAGTTAGTATGAAAATACTAACTTCAAGAGGGCATAATTTCTTATCACAGTGCAAAATTGAAATTTCGGATGGTTCTAACTACCCATCAAATTTAAGGTAAAGAGTCGGGGTAGTTATATGATATATCAAAGCTTATCATTTTCCAGGCAGCAATACAAGCTTCAACGACATCACCTTCAGTGCTGAACAATAGAATGGACAAGCACAAAGTTGCAATAAATATTACAAATTACCTTCTCATGGTACCCTTTCCACCAGTGCGAACGGCACTGGCAATCTTTCTAAGCCTCTCCTGATCCATCTGCATGACACTAAATAGAATTAAACTATGCCAATCATAAGTAAGCCATAAAGCTGCACACGAGGAGCAACAGTTTTTCGGGTATAAGTCATAAGAACAGAATATTTCGAACAATACAAATATAATAGAAGTAAAACCCAAAAGCTACGAGCAGGAGCAGATACCCACCAAAAAGGAGGCAACACTCGAGTAATCTTTCAAGACAATATTTTTTTCATCTACCACTATCAATTAATAAAAAAACTATATACAAATCAGAAAAGAGACTGCACAAACAAAACCGTCATACTGAAACTCAATCAGCATAAGTAATGACCCTCCACTGAACAGACCCAAATCCTTCAATCATAGAAATATACCCGAAACGAAATGCAGCAATAAAAATGTCGTGCTGTTCCAACAGGCTTCCTAATTATAGAAGAATGAGGTACGAACGAATGCAAGCATTAATTTAATTTCGGTAAAGAAATGGGGCATAAATGAAGAACAAGATAAGAACACGACCTTGCAGAAGTAGAGGATAATCGAAAACAATAGGAAAACCCTAGTGTGCAAAAAGATAGAGAATCCGTATCAACCAATCTATAAAAACTTCGTCTAAACCTACAAGCCCAACCATGTGTAAAGATTGAAAAGTCCCGACAAAAAAGAATCTAAGAACCAAAAACAGATTAAAGATGATGGATTGAGAGATGAAGAGCGGAGAGGACGGAGGGAATTACCTTTGGGCTAGGGTTTTGGAGTTGGGGGATAAGACTGAGGCTCGCGGAAGAAAGTTAGACTCCCGGACGGCGCTAACAGATTGTTATGCCCTTTCCCTCCATATAATAGGTTGCTAAAGCTACGAACTGATTCACCAAAACCAAAAAATACATTTTCATCGGACGGTCCATATATTACTTCAAATAAATTAAATAATAAAAACATCTAATGGGCCTCAGTGGGCTCAAATATAATTGGTGAGCTAATTTAAACGAATTGTCTAGAATTTATAACAAATTTACATCTTTAGTAATGACTTAGCTAACTAAAGTAAAACACAGGCCTAAATTTACATAACTCTCCGCTTAAGTTATTTTATAATTAGTGTACATTTGAACAATAAAGATAAAAAAAAATGAGGTGGGAAACGCACAACATATGGTTTTGAAATCTTGTCTGGAAAACAATTTTTTTCTTTAAACAAACAATGACCATATCATTTACATCGTTTAGTTTAGGGATAATTTTCATTCACCGTCTAAATAGGCAATCTCGCCACATTAGAACGGATCTCCACCAAGAAAATGGAATAATAGAACAATATATAAATATATAAATATATATATATATATCATCCTGTTTAACTATAGATAGTAATATAATCAAGCATAACATATATACACACCCACGAAGGAAAATAGTTGTATATATTTTAGTCCAATTTTTTTAAGAAAGATTATCCTTTTTTATATTTTGTGATAGATATTTGAAAACAAACTATCACATGGAATAAAAAAATAAATAATTAATTAAATTTCATTCTAATTTTCATTTAACTTGTAACGTGGTTGTTCAATTATTTCTTATTTAAAAAACAGGGAACTAGCTTTTTAAATTATTATGATAAAAAATAACAAGATAACATAATAACAATTAAGTAGGGTGTTAAGGTAGGTTTAACTCAACAGTAACTACACTCTTGTTATCCTTAAGATTACAAATTTGATTCTCTATTCCCGCGATGGTTGTACTAAAAAAATATAGATATTAAGTCAAGTGTAAAAATAAGTTTTTAAGGAAAAGTCAAACAAACTACTCTTAAGAATGATTTATAAGAACAACTTACAACAACTACGAACTTTATACGTTAGAGATCATATAACAAATTTCAGGCCTCAGATTCAGATAGTTAACATACATACCATAATAGAAAGTGGGTATAACGTATAGACCATTACAACGATTTTTGAGTAAGTCAAGAAGATTCACATTTCGATCCATCCTAAATTATTTGGTTCCTGAATTGTTAGATTTATCCATATACCATCATTTCTACAAAATACTGACAACCAAAGATTAAGCTATCTTTTCATGATAGCTGGTACAAATTTGGCCCATTAGACACGTTGTGGGATAGAAAACTATTAAAGGAGAAATAAGTAAATTACAATCAGCAAGATACTAAAATTTCTCCAATTGTAATGGGTCCATGAGTTATATATATAGATCACAATACCATGAAACCCATAAATCTTAGGCATAGTGATACCAAACCCGTTGCTTAGTGGAGCACGATGAGCATCCTAACAAGAACTTCCTGGAATCTCCACTATGACCGATGCCTGCAACAAAGAACTACTATATGAGCGTTATGGCAAACATGAACAAGATGGTGAAGACTTTCAGGACCGAAAGCTTCCACAAGAACGTGAAACAAACATCAATTCATTAAAGTACGGAAGGATGCTAGTTTTTCACAATTATGCACTAATGACTAAATGTAGAGCAAAAGGTAATGTGCACCGCGGCATTGAATCAACACACGCAATGCAATTGTCCTAAGTAAGGTTCAATTAGCGTACCATCAAGTTAGGCAATCTTTGCATTCCCCCTTTTATAGGCTATGCAAAAAAGTATTTTCTTGTAATTTACATAAACCGTTTTTCAAACATAGAAATATGATATGTAAATCACACAAATCACTGCCGTGCAGTTTCAGTTATCCACTCAGGTAATGGCAGCTATTCTCCCAGCACACTTGAAGAAAACTCGAAGAGATTAAGATTATCAAAGAACTAGAGAATAGTAGGAAGGATATGGGGGAAGTAGAGATCAGATCAAGCATTCAGTGAAGAGTATTACTGCTACCCTGATTTTGAATAACACCTCATGAGAAGTGACTATGATCTTAGTTTGGTTTTTTTTAAAAAAAAAAAATCGGGATCTTTTTGTATCCCCTTATATTCTTTTCCTTCTTTCTCAATGAAAGTTTGGTTTCTTCCCAAAAGAAAAAGAAAAAAGAAAAACCCAATAATAAGAATAATAACAGCCCAGTGACACTGCCCAAGTTTACATATATACCTACCATATGTGGCGCCTTCTCTACAGCACAAGCTAAAAGTTCCATTATTTCTAAAAAGCAATCATTCATTTAGGAATTGGGGCAGGCACAGTCAGAACATTAAGACAGGCTAGGCTAAACATTCTCTCCTCTCTCCCCCTTTTTTCTTGTCGCCTTAGGCTATGCCTAACATGAGTTAACTTGTCTAAATCAGCATATCATGTCAAGCAGGTAACTAACTTATGCCTAAGCACGTCTCCTCATAGTTCATAGGCAAAGGCTGGCTGGCTATAAACATGTTTCTCCCCAGAAAAGAGAGAGAGTTCAGTTAGATGTCCAAGACTTGAAGAAATTGGCAGCTATTCTCTCAGAAAGGGATAAGAACCACACTTGAAGAAAACTTGAAGAGATTAAGATTATCAAAGAACTAGAGAATTGTAGGAAGGATATGGGGGAAGTAGAGATCAGATCAAGCATTCAGTGAAGAGTGTTAGTATTACTGCTACCCTGATTTTGAATAACACCACAAGTGACTATGATCCTAGTTTGGTTTTGTTAGATTGGAACCTCTTTTTGTAGTTACTTTTGTCTCCCTCTTGCTTTTTTCTCTTGTTGCCTTAGACTATGCGTAACATGAGTTAACTTGTCTAAATCAGCATATCATGTCAAGCAGGTAACTAACTTATGCCTAAGCACGTCTCCCCCTAGCTCATAGGCAAAGGCTGGCTACAGACATGTTTCTCCCCAGAAAAGAGAGAGAGAGAGAGAGAGATCAGTTAGATGTCCAAGACTTGCTGATCTCCAACACTCAAGGCTAGATTAAAATTCATCCAACTAATGCTATTGGGGCATCCTACTGATGAATCTAGAAGATAATAGACGAACTTCTGCAGATAAATACGGGGACTTCAAGTGTGTTGGGCAAAAGATTTCACTTAGGCAACTTTATGGAACTTGCAGAGGATATTTGTCATAGAACCTTGTATGCTAGTGATATGACTTCAACCATTGAACCATTGCATATATCTAAAGGACCAATTACAAGAAGTAAGGCAAAGAAGATTCAAGAGGCATTCACACTACATCTTCAAAAACTAGCAAATTCACAAGAACCGACAAATAATTTTGAGACCAAAGTTTTATATAATGTTAGTTCGATGAGTCAAGAAGAGAATGACATGAAGATGACATGGGAAAAGTCCTATAATTTGGAAGATGACATGGTGGTAAAAAAAAAGTGTGCAGATTTTGTGAAGAAAATGTTGTCAAGTGTACACTGCATGGGGAAATGTGATGTCAAACCTTGTCAAACGTGTATATCTACTTTGCCACCTTCTAGAGGAGATATTTAAGGCAATTTGAAGACTTTCTACATTCCTAGTTTTGCATTTGGACTTATAATTTAGTATGCAATTAAGTTTCAAGTTTCTAGGTGTTATTTTCTACAATTTGCAATTAATTGTATTTGAATGACTTTTGCATTTCTTGCATCCACGACCATTTGGCCTATAAAATGGCTTGTAATGTTCTTCAAAATTCAGATTATCAATAGTAAAAAGTTTGTGCTTATTCAACCTTTTGGTGTTGTCTTTTTCTTTCAAATCTTGCTTTAGATTTGATATTTAAATCAATTCATTGGATTAGTCTTTGATCAAACTAATTCTGGAGTGAGTTGTCTTAGGATCTAAGAGTGACCATCATAGATTCTAAGTTCGATCTAAGTAGTTTTCTTTGTGAGTGTTTGTAAGGATCCTAGAAGGACCTCTAGCTTTGCATCCAACCAGTATCGCGGGCGCTTATTTACTGACAACTCAGAGACCTCCTTTGTAATCCGGGGTTATATCTGCACTGCCTTGTCTAAACCTTTATTATTTCACAGCTATCATTCACAGATGATTAGCACGATTTTACTTTGTTTTACAAACTAACAAGTTGGAGGACCAATTTCCAAATTCCAACTTCTTCTGTATCTCAATTTCTTCTGGAGATACCTGAACTGCCTTGCCTTTGCACTTGGATGGAAACAAATGATGTTCCTTACCAAAGGGAACATTTAAAATGCAGCCTCGATAATTAATGAATTCATGAACGGCTAGGAACTAAAAACACAAACGAGTATGCAAAACTACTATCCAGAAAAGAAGCTCTCGGTATAAGACGAGATTCTTTGGGAGTGGATCAGAAATTCGCTAGTTCAGATCCAACTTGCTTCCTGTTCTCCAACAGTAAAAGACTAGGGGAAATTTTGGTGGCTACCTAAGGAACTATGCAACGAATTCCTTCCTATGCATATTTATTCAAGGATTATTAAAAGAAGCAAATGTAGAAGAAAAAAGAACAAAAGAGACTTCCCTAACTAAATTCAGACATTCTCCAAGTATAAGGCACATTGGACAAACATTTCTTTCGTTAGAAACCAACACTTAACCTAATTTGTACGATCTTAACCTAATATGCTTAATGCTTTAAACATATTACGCATCTAACTGAAAATCCTAACTAAAGTATCCATCAAAGTAAGGCAGGAAATACAAACTGCACAATGGAATAGAGAGAACAAACGCAGAGACAAACTAAAGTAGAATAGCGAGAGCAGTGACCTGATTATTTACAATAACGATCAGCCTTCTTTTTGACACGGTCATCGAGAGCTTCCTCCACAGACTTGAATTTAGTATTGGAGTTGTTAGGGTCGTAACCAAACTTCCTGGTCTCCACAGGGAAGAGCTCCTCATACTTCATACGCTTGGCCGCGTCAATTGTATACATTGCTCCGTCTCCACCTTCTACACCATCAGCCGACGACAAAATCTCGGCCTCGTCCGTGGGGTTCTCCTCGGTTTTACTTTTGTCTTTCTTCTTCTTCTTCTTCTTCTTGTCAATATCCTTGCTACGAGAGGCTAAGACTCCTCCCTTGAAGGTGAGCCTACCTCCTTTCACCCCTGCATATGGATCCGACATCGTACCACTTCTTCACTGCCCTCTGAGGTCAGTTCCTCACCTGCCCAGACCTTCAGGTTGCTTGATGATCACCGGAACGGATAAAATGATCGCCGTTGTGTCCTTTCCGGTTGCTTGTTGCTCGCAGAGATGACGATGAGATCTATGTTTGCTTGTTTGGGTCTTCCGTCCTTTCTTGGCCCAATTTGCAATAATCATAAACCCAAAATCTACTATTAATATATAGATATATTCTTTTCAAAACTTATTTTCGAATCAAGTTCTAAAATATTGTAGATGTTCAAATCATTCACAAAAATGGTGTACATAGGGAAGAAGTTTAAAAAATAGGTGGGAATGGAAAGTAATGATAAAAAGGATAATTTTGGTATGAAGGAAAATCGTGTACATGGTACACGTATTTAATCCTGTCAGCACCACGTCGACTCAGTTGGTGGATAGGTCGTGGACTGGGTCCACGATTTTTTTTCTTTTTCTTTTTTCTTTTTAAAAAAAATCGATTGACGAATTATTTTTTTTAATCGAAGATGTACAACAATATTAAGACTTGTGGACCCGGGTCCACAAATTCCTTCGTTATTAAACTTAATTATATATTTAATCTACAATGAAAACATAATTATTCTATACTCATATTAAAAAAAAATGTAATGATAAATTTACAATTAGTTCTTTAATTTGAAAATAGAAGTTTACATGAAATTTTAAAACGACCCCTGGTCCTTACCTCACATGGGATCGTCTTCATGTACCTCTAAATTAGTTCATCCTGTTGTCGTTATCGTCTACGACGAATACATCTTCGATCAGTGTCAGCAATATTTAGTCCAATTAATCTGACAAAAAAAAGAACACTTGAAAAAAATAAACGAATACGTCTTTGTTGTACATCTCTAATAAAATTATTCTATACGATGAAAAAAACAAATATTAAACAATATTCATATCGTATATTTGAAAAATGTCTGATTTTAAATCTCTTACCATGTAGTAATAGTAAGTGTCGTCAGATGTGATAAATCACCTCGTGATTGAATCAAGGAAAGTAGTCATCTGATACAGTTGACCCATTTGTTATTTCTCCCTGTGCACAACAATCACGTCGTCTATGCCAGTAAGATATATATTTCACGTAAATTTGACGCCAGTCTTGGTCGTACTTACCTCTCAAATCAATCTAGTGTAGTGTCGGGAGTGTATAGCACAACGAAGGTATCGTTTATTGCAGACCGAACTGCCTCAACACACGATCTAGATGGCATTCTACTATATGGAAGCATATAAGAAGGCTAACGGTTAACCAGATGTCTTCACCATTACCAGATAGTGATGACCAAATATCTTGTGTATATGACGTCCAATTAATCTAACAAAATAATAATAATAATAATTATAAACCCAAAATGTTTTAAATATTCATTTATATATACATTTGTTACCTGATTGTACATCAGTCTGTCAAATATTTTTCGGTATACTAGCAACATATTTGTTTACTGTTCAGAAGCAGCTAATACACCACTCCATCTAAAATTATAAAAAATACAATCAATTTATATTCTTACATAAAATGACAATGAAATAAATATATAAATGAAATAATATCTGGCACTAAGTGGACGATGACCTAGGGCCTGTAACTGGACTTGTGGTGCTATAATTGAAAATCTATCATAAGTCCATACCTGTAATAGTATCAGCGGCCCCGCTATTTCCAACGTTTGTGCATTGGTAGCTTGACAAAGTTCTCTATAAAGCTATACAAGACAGGCACCACCCCACGAGTATGTACCAGCATGCTCAAAATCAGATAGTAACGGGAGAAATATGAGATGTACTAGAGTGTTCGACTTGTCAGAAAACAAAAATCCTCCAATAAGCTGCATGATGTATGCTCGTGCATACCTACGTACGCTGATGTCGTTGGCATCATGAGGTAATTTTGGAAACTGGGACGCCAACCACGGGATACTCAATCTTGAACCTTTCAAATCATCTGGTAAAACGCCTAAGAGCTCGTCACAAACATTCTTCCAATCATATTGTAACAAACCTATCAATGATCCTCCGTCCACTCGTAACCCAAACTAAATGGCAACATCCTACAACGTAATTGTATATTCCCTACAAGGCAGGTGAAGTGTGTGGGTTTCTGGTCTCCAACGCTCAACTAAAGCAGTAATGAGGTGCCAATCATTTTGGATAAATCCGATCTGTGCAACCCCAAGAAAACCTGCATGTTCAATGTAGGGAATAATAGGTTGATCAAATGGGATAGTATGTTGTGTAGATGCCTCCTTTCTCCGACAACTCAAAACTGTGGTAGAAGAACTATCTCATATCGATTGTGAACGTTGCGTATTTTGTTGATATAGTTATATAGGATTAGAAGGACCAGACTCCATTACCTAAGAAGTACAAATTACATTACATAACAAAATCCATCACATAACAAAATCTATTTCCCAATAATGAATAGATAAAATAAATTCATTACATAAAAAATACAATTACATAAAAAATATAAGTACATAAAAGATACAATTACATAAAAAAATACAAGTACATAAAATATACAATTACATAAAAAAAAATACAAGTACATAAAAGATACAATTACATGAAAAATACAAGTACATAAAAGATTCAATTATATAAAAATTTTAATGACTTGAAGAGGAAGCACTTAATGTACGTTGTGGACAAGTACGTCTGTTATGTCCTTCTTTCTTGCAAATTGTACATCGAACTTTTTGGCTTGCCTCTTTTCAATCTATTTCATTATGAATACGCTACTTTTTGGCCGACCCTGTTCTCTTAGTAAGTCCGCATTCGGACGAATTTCTGTAAATGATAATTCTGGGCAATAATCTGGGTGTTCTATTGGATGGAAGCGACCTTTATAACATTGCTTGAAATGGGACAATTTGTAGCATTCATCAATAAGAGGTATGTATGTCAAACGCATGTAATTACAAACTGCAATTACATGAGAGCATAAAATCTTGAATGACTGCCATTTATTACAAAAACAAGTTCCTTCTTTCAAGCTCAAAACTTGTGTGTGTTGTCCTTTATAGGGAGAAATCATACTTATGCTAGTTTGTACTTTAAAATTTTGAGTTTCCCTGTCGATAGATGTCACTGTGTGTACAGATGCTCGTTTTCCCCACCTCTTAAGTTTTTTCAGGGCATATTTTGTATACATGTCCCTACGGTCGAGTGCTCCATTAATCTCTTGTCTTCGACGTTCAAAATATAGTATTGTGCGATAAAATGTTAGCTTAACCAAAGAAGTAATTGGTAACATTCTAGCATCTTTCAAAATACCATTCATGCATTTAGCTGCATTGCTTGTCATCCACCCATAGCGGTACCCACCGTCATGTGATTGGGTCTATTTTTCCAAGTCAATATCAGAAAAATATTCAAGGCATTCAGGGTTCAATCGTTTCAGTTCTTTCATGCACTGAATGAACTTGCGCCTCTGGTGTTGATTTCCTGCCTTAAACACCAAATCTTTTAGTTTCTTTGAATTATATTTCATATTGAAATTACTGGCAACATGAGAAAGACAATATCGATGATACGCTCTAGGTTCACTCCAACCAATTTGCTCATTATTAATTGTAGCAAGAATGCCTTTTTACCTATCAGAAATCAAGCAAATACCATCTCTTTGGGTAACATATTCACGCAATGTCCGTAAAAACCATGACCAACTGGACGAATTTTCACCTTCAACAATAGTAAAAACAAGGGGAAATATATGCCCATTTGTATCAATAGATAAGGCGGTCAATAATTTCTCCTTATATTTTTCGTAGAGATGAATTCCATCGATCTAGATTAATGGTCTACAATATTTGAACCCTTCTCTTGCAGGATCGAAGGACCAAAAAACTCGAAATAGTCATACCTGGCACATCAGACGGAAGGAAATACCAATCCGATCGTATTATTGGATTGTAATGAACAGGAGCACTTAACCAATACGGAAGCTCTGAGTATGATTTTTCCCAATCACCAAACACAACAATCGACGCTTTTCTCTTGGCTTGCCACACCCATCTATAATTTTAGCCATATTGTTTTTTAATTTTTTTCTTGGAGTAGGGCCACAGGTACCCTAAGATCATCTTTAACCAAATTTTGGATTTTGATACTTATAAAATTTGAATCAAGCTGTGAATGATCCTATGTCAATTCTGAAAACAAATATGAGTGTTCCCCTTCAAGTTTGGTGATTTCGAACATCCTATGAGTTTTACGCCGACATGCCTGTAACCTCCAATCACAACCATCCTTCCACTGTTTGAATCATTCCACTATAATAATCTCATAGTGCTCTGTCACACAGTAATTTTTTACAGTAAGTTGTAAATCTTCTTTAGTATTAAATAACATGTATTGAACTAGAATTATCTACACATATACTCATTTCCTCTAAAGTTGACCCTCATTCACATGTTGAATTAGTAATTTCCCTATCTATTTGGGTGAACATATTACCAACTCAAGATCATGTTCCCCACTCCTATTGCTTCCAAATAATTCATCAAGTTCAATATCAATATCACTGTCTCCATCATTTCCAGGTTCAAGAATGACTAAATCTTTAGGATGCATCGACATTTTTATTATGATTTTTTCAACTGTTATAGATGACAAAAAAATATGTTAATACGACAAAAAAAAAATTTCTTCCTTTATAAGAAATTCAAATATTTTCTTAAATCAATCCAAAAAATAGCCCAACAAAATTATCCAAAAAAAATAGCCCAACAAAATCCAATTTCTAAGTTCAACATATAAGATTAAAGATTATACATTTAAATCAACCCAAATCTAAGATTCATAAACTATACATTTAAATCAGCCCAAATAAAAACAAAATAGTACATCCATGAATCATACATTCAATTTAGCCCAAATGCAAACAAAATGATATATATATATATGAAGCAATCTTCATTTTTATAAACAAATACATATATTTTCTTAAATCAACCCAACAAATAGCCCAACAAAATCATTCAAAAAAAAAAACCCAACAAAATCCAATTTCTAAGTTCAACATATATCTAAAGATTATACATTTAAATCAACCCAAATCTAAGATCTATAAACTATACATTTAATTCAACCCAAATGCAATCAAAATGATATATATATGAAGTAATCTTCATTTTCGAACTTGATCCTCATTTTTATAAACAAATACATATATTGGAAAAAATAAAGAAAAAAACTTTACCTAAGACGGACACGACAAAGATTGGAGACAAAGGGTGGTAGATCAGCTCACGGCGACAACAAAAAGAAGGAGAAAAAAGTAATCGTGAAGACGGTGGACGACGGTGGATTTGGTGACCGATGGTAATGGGGAGGAAAGAAAGAGAAAAAGCTCTCAGATGGGGGAAGAAGAAGGGGCTGCAGCATTTAAGGGACCACTAAATCGTGTACCCGGTACACAACTTAGGTTAATCATGGACCCAGTCCACGATTACCTCGATCAACGCTGCATAACTGCCACATTGGCAGTTGCGCGTGCCAAATCACAAGGACTCGTGTACCGGGTACGCGATTAAAAAACCTATTTTTGTCACTATTATCCACCCAACCTTATTTTTGTTAATAATTATTAAAATAACATTATATAAAAAAATCCTTATTTTCATAAATGTACAAACTTTTTTTACATTTTCATATATAAAATTTAATGGATTTTTAAACAAAAATACACCTGACTTGTGGTGGATGGTTAGAGAGAGAATGTGACATTGAAAAAAAAAAACATTACTAAGCACTCTTAATGTTGGAGAGAGAATGTATTTATTTGTTTTAATTTTATTCTTTTGGTTAATTGGAGAGAGAAAATGTATTTAACATCATTTTTTAAAACAAAATTAAAGATGTAGATTGTGTCTGAAGTTGAAATACACGTAAACGACAATATTTTTTTTGGTCAAGTGTTTGAAAATATTGTGTTAAGTTTTTGAAATATACCACACTATACAAGTAAACAATTGACTCAATATTCAATATAAATTACAGTATATATCATACATTTTATAATTTATTTTTTTCACTTTCATGTATGATTTTTTTTATTCTTCCAATGGATTAATGGTTATTTTTAAATATACCCTAGAATATTGTATTAGGTGTTTGAAAATATTCCAACCAATATATGAAATATATTAAGATTTGTTATGAAGGAATTGAATCCTTAGCAGAAGCGAGTAATCACCTTGTACCAATGTTTTCATTTTGAGAAATAAACAAAAGGATAAACAACCTAAGCATGCTCTTTAAAAAATACAGAGTGGAAGGGAAGGATGTACGCTTACCCTTGAAGAATTTCCCTCCTTCACGTTTTCCTCTTCGTGGTTACGAACTCTCCCTCCATGAAACTCTACGAACACAACACTAAACAGAACTTTTCTTGGACACCAACATCAAAGCCTTCCTCACCATTCTCGAGGAAATAACCAAGAAGGAGTTGTAGGCTCTTCTGAGAATTTTGGTGGAAGAATTGAGATTTTTCTGAGAGAAAGAAGAATGCATAAAGTTTACAAATCTATGAGTTTTTCACGTAATACTATATTCTCCCTTTGTGATCTTCTATTTTTTGGAGAAGTGAGGGGAGTTATTCAATAACTTTGAAGAAACAATAAGAAGGTATCTATTGCATGTTAATAATGTTATGATCAATGTTATAGTATTCCACAAGACAATAATCAGAATGCAAGATAAATAAAATAATACCAGAGATTGGTAACCTAGTTCGGTGTAAATCACCTATGTCTGAGGGGCAATATGCCTTAGAAAGATAACTTCACTAATATCAATGATA